>NC_057804.1:161841392-162129127 GCF_018294505.1 Triticum aestivum | reverse complement strand
GGCGCCGGAGCCACGTGGCAGCTCCAGGTTCGTCCGGGGCGGCGGGCGGACGCGTCCGGCTCCGTCCGGACGTGTCCAGCAGCGCGGAGAGGAGCGGGGCTAGGGTTGGACTGCGAAAAATCCGGGGGGAAGCACATATTTATAGGCAGAGGGAGCTAGGAGTGTCCAAATGAGGTGCGGTTTTCACCCACAGAATCGTGATCCGACGACGGAGAGCATGGAAGTGACTTAGATGGGTTATTGGGCTGTTTTGCAGGGGTGTTGGGCTGCAACTCAAAAGAGGCCTTTGCGGGAGTGCGGTTAACTGTTGGAGTGCCAAACGAGCTCCAAATGACCCGAAACTTGACAGGCGGTCTACCGGTGCTATACCAGGGCCACTTGGCAAGGCTCGGTCCATTCCAAGAACATTTAACACCCGCAAACTAAAAGAGACAAGAGGGGTGCGCCTGTGCATGTGGGAGTGTCGGATTGCAAAACGGACAACGGGGAAAATGCTCGGATGCATGAGACGAACACGTATGCAAAATGAAATGCACATGATGACATGATATGATAAGCATGACATGAATAAAATGAAAAACAAAAGACAAAACCCAACCACAGAGGGAATATCATATCACATAGACGAAAATGGCAAGAGTTGGAGATACAAAGATGGAAAGTTACATCCGGGGTGTTACAACACTCCACCACTACAAGAGGATCTCGTCCCGAGATCTAGGACTGGAAGAACTCCGGATATTCGGAATGGAGGTGATCCTCGTGCTCCCAGGTGGCTTCTCGGTCGGATTGGTGTGACCACTTCACTTTCAGGAATTTGATTGACTTGTTGCGAGTCTTGCGCTCGGTTTCTTCAAGAATAGCAACAGGGTGCTCATGATAAGAGAGATCTTCCTGGAGGTCAATCTCTTCGAAGTTGATAGTGCGCTCAGGAGTCTTGAAGCACTTGCGAAGCTGTGACACGTGAAACACGTCATGCACGTTCGCAAAGTTGGATGGAAGCTCAAGTTGATAGGCGAGGTCGCCTCTTTTGCCAATGATCTTGAAAGGACCCACGTATCTAGGGGCAAGCTTCCCTTTGATACCGAAGCGACGAGTGCCTTTCATTGGAGAGACACAGAGGTAGACATGGTCTCCGATTTCAAAAGCCAAGTCACGGTGCTTGCTATCATAGTAACTCTTTTGGCGCGATTGCACGGCTTTGAGATTCTCACGAATGGCTTTGCACATTTCTTCGGCTTCTGTGATCAAGTCGTTGCCAAGAAGTTGGCGTTCACCTGTCTCAGACCAATTGAGAGGAGCACGGCACTTTCTGCCATAGAGAATTTCGAATGGGGCCTTGCCCGAACTCGCTTGGAAGCTGTTGTTGTAGGAGAACTCGGCATATGGAAGACAATCTTCCCACTTCATACCGAAAGAGATGACACAAGCCCTGAGCATATCTTCAAGAATTTGATTGACTCGCTCGACTTGGCCACTTGTTTGAGGATGGAAAGCTGTGCTGAAACGAATGTTGGTGCCCATGGCCTTCTGAAAGGAGTCCCAGAACTTAGAAGTGAAGATGCTTCCACGATCTGAAGATATCAATTGTGGAATACCATGCAAGGAGACAATTCTGGAGGTGTATAGCTCTCCAGCTGAGCTGTTGTGATAGATTCTTTGATAGGAAGAAAATGAGCCACTTTGGTAAGCTTGTCAATGACAACGAAGATAGCATCATTTCCACGCTTGGACTTAGGAAAACCAGTCACGAAGTCCATCTCGATATGGTCAAACTTCCATTCCGGAATAGCAAGAGGTTGGAGGAGACCAGCTGGTCGTTGGTGTTCTGCTTTCACCCTTCTGCAGACATCAATTGAGCAATTTCTCGCTTCATTCAAGTCCACCAATATGACTGCTTGAGGTCATGGTACATCTTTGTACTTCCAGGATGAATGGATAGGAGGAAATTGTGTGCCTCGTTCATGATGACTTTCCTTAGATCACCTTTAGGAACCACAATTCTATCCTCAAAGAAAAGAGTATCTTTGTCATCCAAGCGATAGCACTTGTATTTGGGAATGCCCTTGTCAATACCACGTTTCACCTTCTTCACCATGGTATCCAGGAGTTGTGCCTCACGAATTTGATCTTCCAAAGTAGGAGAGACTATGAGGTTGGCAAGAAAGCCTTGAGGAACAACTTGAAGATTCAGCTTGCGGAAGGCTTCACAAAGATCCGGTTGAGATGGCTTGAGAATTAGACTATTGCAATAAGCCTTTCTGCTCAGAGCATCTGCAATCACATTCGCCTTGCCAGGAGTATATTCAATACTCGGATTGTACTCTTGAATCATTTCAACCCATCAAGTTTGTCTGAGGTTGAGGTTGGGTTGAGTGAAGATATACTTGAGGCTCTTGTGATAGGTGAAAATGTCCACTTACCTTCCTAATAAGAGATGTCTCCATGTTATCAATGCATGGACAACTGCCGCCAACTCAAGATCGTGAGTGGGGTAGTTCTTTTCGTTGGGCTTCAACTGACGAGAGATATAGGCCACAACTTTTTTCTCTTGCATCAACACAGCACCGAGACCTTGAAGGGAAGCATCACAGAAAACTTTGAACGGCTTGGATCCATCAGGAGGAGTCAAGACAGGAGCTGTGACTAACTTCTCTTTGAGGGTGTTGAAAGCGACGTCACACTCAGGCGTCCAGACATACTTGACATGCTTCTGGAGGAGGTTGGAAAGAGACTTTGCAATCTTAGAGAAGTTCTCAACGAATCTTCGGCAATAGCTTGCAAGACCAAGAAAACTGTGGAGCTGCTTGAGATTCTGAGGAGGTTCCCAATTCACAACTGCAGACACCTTCGCGGGATTAACTGCAATGCCCTTGGCAGAGATGATATGACCAAGGTAAAGAACTTCATCAAGCCAGAACTCACATTTGGAAAACTTCGCATAGAATTGATGCTCTCTGAGCTTGTCGAGCACCAATCGCAAATGTTTGGCATGATCCTGCTTATTCTTGGAGAAGACCAAAATATCATCGAGATACACCAGAACGAATTCATTGGTGTAGGGGTTGAAGATAAAGTTCATCATGCGAGAGAACGTTGGAGGAGCATTGACAAGGCCGAAAGACATGACAGTATATTCATAAGAACCATAGCTTGTTCTGAATGCTATCTTGGGAATATCTTGTTCACGAATGCGAATCTGATGATAACCCATACGAAGGTCAAGCTTGGAGAATACTTTAGCACCTTTGAGTTGCTTGAAAAGCTCATTGATGTTGGGAAGTGGATACTTGTTCTTGATTGTATTCTTGTTCAATGGATGGTAATCGACGCAAAGTCGGTCCGTGCCATCCTTCTTCTGGACAAAAAGAACTCCATAACCCCATGGAGATGAACTCGGTCTGATCAAACCCAGACGCTCTTGTTCATCGAGCTGTTTCTTCAATTCCTTCAGCTCCTTGGGTCCAAGCTTGTAAGGACGCTTGCAAACGGGTTCAGTTCCAGGCTCAAGATCAATAACGAACTCGACTGGCCAATGAGGAGGCATACCCGGAAGCTCTTCTGGAAAGACATCTTGGTACTCGCAAACGACTGGAATTTGAGAAATAGCATCCAACTCGCCCTTCTCATTGAGAGAAAACAACCGAATGGTTTCATCACGAGCGGCATAGATGATAACATCCTCAGAAGGGTGTGTCAATTGAATTTGCCTGGCAGCACAATCAAGCTGAGCCTTGTGCTTAGAAAGCCAGTCCATCCCGAGAATTAGATCAATATCAGAGTCACCAAGAACAACTGGGGAAGACAGAAATTTATAGTCGCCCATCTTGATACCGACATTTGGAATCATCAAACGAGAAATCATGTGCTTGCCCGGGGAAACAATTACTAGAGTTCTATCCAAATATTCCGAAGTGAAATCATGCTTTGCAACAAATGATCTAGACATGAAACAATGCGAAGCACCGGTATCAAATAAGACTTTTGCAGGAATATCATTAACAGGAAGATTACCCATTATCACGTCAGAAGAATCCTCTACCTGAGCTGCATTCATCATGTTCACCTTTGCAGACTTTGGATTATGCTTGACCACAGCATTGCTTGAAGATCTCACAGGAGGAGGAGGAAGGCGCCTTTGATTGAAGCATTTGTTTGCGTAGTGACCTTTCTGCTGGCACTTGTTGCAAGTCACTTCTGAGAGCGGACGATGATAAGGAGCATTTGACCTTGGAGCTTGAGGCTAAGACTTGTTCTGATAGCCTGGGTTGGGTGGTGGGAAGATCCACGACCACCTGAGTTCTTCTGCTGGTAAGGCTGACAAAACGGAGGAGGAAGGTAGAACTTCTGCTGCTTAGCTGCCACTTGTGAGGAAGAAGAAGACTGCACTGCATCCCTGATTCTCTTCTTAGAAGCCTCACACTTGAGCTGAGCACCTTCTTGCTTGAGTGCCATATTGTAGAATTGATCAAACTGAGTAGGCTCAACAAGAACGAGAGCTAACTGCAGATCCTCTCTAAGGCCACCTCTGAATTGATAGATCATACTCTTCTCATCAGGAACATCTTGCTTAGCGAAGCGAGCAAGTTTCTAAAACTGCTTGTTGTATTCGTACACTGACATGTTGCCTTGCTTGAGATTGTGGAACTCCTCTCGCTTGCTCTCAACAACACTGGTAGGAATATGGTGAGCTTTAAAGTCCTGACAGAAATCGGTCCAAGTAATCACTCGACCACCTCTGGAATCCTTGTATTGCTGGAACCAATCAGCTGCCTGATCCTTGAGCTGAAAAGAAGCGAACTTGACATAGTCCTCAGGCCTGACATTGCTGCATTCAAAATGCTTGTTGATATCCACGAGCCAATCATCGGCGTCTGTGGCCTCGACACAGTAGCTGAAAGACTTTGGCTGATTTGCAAGGAATTGGTTGAGGGTAGGAAATAGAGGCTGATGATTGAACTGCCCTTGACCTTGATTCCCTTGGTTGCCTTGGCCTTGGTTGCGCTCTTGCATGAGCTGAATTATCATCTAGGCATTGGCGTTTGTGGCTGCCATCAAAGCTTGCCATGCCTCCGGAGGCGGAGGTGGAGGTGGAGGGTTCGCCTGACTCCCATCATTGCGTTCCGGATTCTGACGCGTTGGCAGAGCCATCCTGAAGAGGGTGAACAGATAGACAAGTTGAATCAACGGATAGAAATTACAACATATAGTCTTCACAATAAACATTCGAACAAGGATGAACGAATGAATTCCAAAGCAAACATCACACGTCCATTAAGGTGAGAAGCCACTTGATAAGAGATTGATGAATGAAATAAACAAGGTACAACTGGAAGAAATAAGTGGTAAGGATTACCCAATCACAAACCAAATATCTGCGGGAAGAAAAGCTAGAGCTACTTGAATCCCACCTATAAACTCCCGAAACTTTCCAGTTATGCAATCAGGTGTTGGGGATACAGGGGAAGCAATATATCTCACCCAAACTAACAATTCCTACATCCAGCTGTATCCATCCGTCAACACATAACCAAGAAACCTTCGGAAATCGTGTACCTCAACCTTCGAAAAGCATCCGTTATACGAGTTATGGCAATACTCCCAAACTCCCGCCCCAGTACTGGGTGGCGTCGAGGTTATCTCACCAACAACTGCATAAAAAAGATTTTCGATGTCGGCAAAACTCAGGTATTCTAGAACTGCAACGATAAAATTGTGACGACAACACCTCAGAGCTCAACTCCCCGGGTCAATGCCACATAATAGACAGGAGGCACCAAGAACAATGTTCTCATCACAAAACCATCGGAACGATTCCAAGATACCCGCGTGATCCTAAAAAAAATTTAGTGCAATTTGAGAAGAGCAAAGTCAAAACATCTACGTCAGGAGACCTCACCAGAGCGATGAAGGGACTGAGGAGTAAAAAGAATCCTACTCTCCGATATATATAATCCTAAGACTCAAAACATTTTTGTTCTAGACTCAACATCGCCAGCAAACAATCAAGCAGGGGGCTCCTAAGTCGGGGATGGCTCTGATTACCAACTTGTAACACCCACGATGCGGCTATATCTCCCACGTGTCGAAGCACGACTTAGAGGCATAACTGCATGGTGGTTTAGTCACAAGAAGGGTCATCTTCACACAATCCCATGTAATGAACAAGAATGGGATAAAGAGAGTTGGCTTACAATCGCCACTTCACACAATACATAATTAAGATCATACATCATTCAAAATACACTCATAGACTGGCTACGGTCAAATTCAAATGAAAAGAAGACAACCCCAAATGCTAGATCCCCGATCGTCCCGACTGGGCTCCTCTACTGATCATCTGGAAACGATACATAGTAACGACCAAGGGCCTCATCAAACTCCCACTTCAGCTCAGTTGTGCCATCTGCGCTGGTATCCTCGGCACCTGCATCTGTTTTGGTAGAATCTGTGAGTCACGAGGACTCAGCAATCTCACACCCGCGAGATCAAGACTATTTAAGCTCATAGGTAGGAAAAGAGGTAATATGGTGGAGCTGCGGCAAGCACTAAGCATATATGGTGGCTAACATACGCAAGTGAGAGCGAGAAGAGAAGCAACGCAATGGTCGAGAAGCTATAAGCAATCAAGAAGTGATCCTGAAACTACTTACGTCAAGCATAACTCAAACCGTGTTCACTTCCCGGACTCCGCCGAGAAGAGACCATCACGGCTACACACACGGTTGATGCATTTTAATGAAGTCAAGTGTCAAGTTATCTACAACCAGACATTAACAAATTCCCATCTGCCTCATAACCGCAGGCACGGCTTTCGAAAGATTATATACCCTGCAGGGGTGTCCCAACTTAGCCCATCACAAGCTCTCACGGTAAACGAAGGATATACCTTCTCCCGGGAAGACCAGATCAGTCTCCGAATCCTGGTTCGCAAGACATTTCGACAATGGTAAAACAAGACCAGCAAAGCCGCCCGATGTGCCGACAAATCCCGATAGGAGTCGCACGTATCTCGTTCTCAAGGCACACCGGATAGGTCAGCCTACGAGTAAAACCAGCCCTCGAGTTGCCCCGAGGTGGCCCCGCAGTCTGCCCGTTTCGTACCAACACTCGAAGGAGCACTAGCCCAGGGGGGTAAATAAAGATGACCCTTGGGCTCGCGAAAACCCAAGGGAAAAAGGCTTAGGTGGCAAATGGTAAAACCAAGGTTGGGCCTTGCTAGAGGAGTTTTATTCAAAGCGAGATGTCAAGGGGGTCCCATAAATCACCCAACCGTGTAAGGAACGCAAAATCAAGGAACATAACACCGGTATGACGGAAACTAGGGCGGCAAGAGTGGAACAAGTCACCAGGCATAAGGCCGAGCCTTCCACCCTTTACCAAGTATATAAGGTGCATTACTTAAACAGGAGATATTGTGATATCCCAAAATATCCATGTTCCGACCAGGAACAGACTTCATCTTCACCTGCAACTAACAACGCTATAAGAGGGGCTAAGCAAAAGCGGTGACATAGCCAAAGAACGGTTGCTAGGACAGGATGGTTAGAGGTTTGACATGGCAATAGGGAGGCATGGTAAACAAAGGCAGTTAGAGCTAACATAGCGATAGAGCGAGTACTAGCAAGCAAAGATAGAAGTGATATCAAGGTATGGTCATCTTGCCTGCAAGGTTCTCAGAGTTGTCGAAGGCTTGATCCTCGTAAGTGTTCTCAACAGGTTCCTCATGCACGTACTCGTCTCCCGGCTCTACCCAAGGCAAGAACACAAGCAAAGGAACCACAATAAATCACGGTGCAATGCACAAGCAACATGATGCAATACATGTCATGATATGCGAGATGTGATATGCAATGCATATGCGTGCTCCAAGAGGAAAAAGGATGGACAAGGCATAAACTTGGCAAACCAAGTATCCCGCTGGAAAGATGAGATGAATTCGGTTGAAATCGATATAAGGATCACCGGGAACGGATGCACGGTTTGCAAATGGCAAGCAAAACAAGAATGGCACAAAGCTGCGATTAACAGCACGATGCTACTTAGCATGCAACAAGAAACTATGCTACAGCACCCCAACATAAAAACAAAGCATATGGCAGTGATCTACAGGAGATGCTTAACAAAAGAGGAACACTGAGCTACAGCTAAATCACATCATAACAGGTTCAAACAAGCATGGTGAAAGTGCAAAAAATATCAGGTTGGACATGGCATAAACAGCATCACGAAGCAATGTTCAGAGCAAGTTATCAACATGCTACAGGAACTTATAATAGCAAAACAACTCATGGCATGAATCTACTCAAAGCATATATCAAAAGTCCCTTACTGACCATAAGCCAAAAAGGATCAGAAAATATGATGGCACCCATGTGAACATAGCAAGTTTCGTTAACAGATTCAGCAAACAAAGCATGGCATTGACAGAATTACGAAGGCACCTTCATGAGCTCGATTCACTCACTACAGAGCACTTCATGATAAACTAAGAATACATCCATCAAGAAGACATGGCATAGAAGCTATACATGGCAAGAAGAACATCATAGCATACACGGATCAACTACAACAACCTTGGCAAAATTGAATAACATGTAAACAATCTGCCAGGAAACATTCTGAAGCAAAAGTATAGCACGAAAATGACATGCTAGACTACTCCATAATTGCAACCAGGGCCATGGATGGATAGAGCATAACCATATGTTAAAAACATCCTTACTGAAGTAACTCAAAATATGCATGGACCTCTCTGTAGCATCATGTTTACATGGCATCAAAATATCAGCAGAACAGGGACAAATCAGCAATATCACGAAGCCTAGTTTGCATGCTTGTGCTAGTCACCACATTGATCACAAAAATACATGGCAAGTACCTCTGTAAAGAAGACATGGCATAGTTCAACTCACATGTAGGGCTCAAGTACATAAGATGCACACATCAATCATGGCAAAAATGACAAAAGTGCATGTTCGGATAAGAATCTGAAACTAACATTATGAAGCACTACTAGCATCAACTACAAGGAGTAATCAACACTACTAGCAACCTACTAGCACCAATCCCGGACTTGGAGACAAGAATTGGATACAAGAGATGAACTAGGGTTTGGAGATGAGATGGTGCTGGTGAAGATGTTGATGGAGATTGCCCTCTCCCGATGAGAGGAGCGTTGGTGATGATGATGGTGATGATTTCCCCCTCCCGGAGGGAAGTGTCCCCGGCAGAACAGCTCTACCGGAGCCCTAGATTGGTTCCGCCAACGTTCCGCCTCGTGGCGGCGGAGTCTCATCCCGAAAGGTTGCTTCCGATTTTTTTCTCATCGTAAGAGCTCATATAGGAGAAGATGGTCATCGGAGGGCCGCCAGGGGGCCCACGAGGTAGGTGGCATGCCCAGGGGGGAGGGGCACGCCCCCCACCCTCGTGAGCAGGGTGTGGGCCCCCTGGCCTTCATCTTTGGCGAAGATTTTTCTTTATTTATTTTAAGGTATTCCGCGGAGTTTCAGGACTTTTGGAGTTGCGCAGAATAGCCCTCCAATTTGCTCCTTTTCCAGCCAGAATTCCAGCTGCCGGCATTCCCCTCTTCATGGTAATCCTTGTAAAATAAGAGAGAATAGCCATAAGTATTATGACATAACGTGAAATAATAGCCCATAATGCGATAAATATCGATATAAAAGCATGATGCAAAATGGACGTATCAATCACGAATGCAAAATGGAAGTTTGGGAAAGTCCTTTTATTCCTCCTCATTTAACTTTCAAAAGTTCTGAATTTCACTCAATTTCACACAATCAATCAAACAATCAGTCATAACTATATATTTGTATAACATTCCAAAATTTAGAATTTTGGGATGTTACAAACCTACCACCCTTAAAATGAATCTCGTCCTCGAGATTCGGAGAAGCTAGAAAGAAATAGGTTAGGTTTGGGGTCTTCTCAAAATCCATCGATCATCACGCGAGGTCTGGGGTGCTACCACCCTTAAAAGCATGGTTACGGTCCCATCAATACTCATATACTCCATCCTTATTCTTGATGGGGCCGGTCTTCTCAAATTCTCGGGAAAATTCCATCTCTGGGCTCTTTCGGTAGTGGCATAACCTTTTTCCTTAATTCTCGTGTCCATTTATCTTGGTAAGGTTATTCCATGACTGGGTCTTCTTAGCTGACAGGTTTGGCGCCAATACTAATCAACTATCGATATCTCATGGCGGTCATCCAATTATGGTTTCTCTTGCAGGAAATGGGTCTGGGTTGATCCTCACCATATAACCTACGGTTGGCAAGAGTTGCCTTGTACAAGGGAAAATACTTATACATTCTACGGTTCAAACAAGGTTTTGATCATCGTCTCTCTACTATAGGCAAGTCACTAAGATTTACCATCCCACATAGCAAGGCGAATAATAAGAGTAAGTCGGTATGGTGATCAATCCATCCCGCACCCAAATCATTACCTTGTATATAGTTTAGCGAATCTCGCATTCTAACACTCGGTCATCCTCACCGGCATTGCAGAATTTCTCTTGTCGACAAACTAAGGTCGGATAAATCCATTGATTCTGCAAGCCAAACAATAGCTATATTTCCTTCACAACTCTCAGGTTTTGCGTTACTCCTATAAGATCGTTTGTCAATAACATCGTAACTTCTTCCAGGGTTTTTCCTTCAGCAAGAGTGTGCTTGATTCTTGGCAGGTCCTGGGCCTGTGGGTTATGGCCCATCTCATCACTTGCAAACCTTGAAATCATCCTCTGGGCAACTGATCGTTATTCCAACTTTTAACTTCCAGCTTCCTAGCATACTTAAAATCCATCCAATTGTAATGTCTTTCTTCCTTCTATTTGTACCAAACTAAGACGTGATTACACACACTCATCATGGAATTTCCATTGACCCATATTTCCAACATCATACCTCCATTATATCCTATAGTAATTCGTCTCTTCATCCTCGTGGGATATCCCACATACCGAGATAAAAACATATACTCATGAAGTCCATACTCCACTTCGTGGAACATCATTATCCTTTCCAGGGTCAAGCGTCCTTACAGGGGAATATTGGCCATCTCTGCATGGCACTTCTTCAACTGGGAAACGTGAAACACATCATGAACTCTTGACAGTCCTTCGGGTGACTCCAACTTGTTGGCCATTTCTCCCATATGCTCCAAAACTCGGTATGGTCCTACAAATCTTGGGGCTAACTTTGCCTTAACTCCAAATAGTTTAACTCCTCGCAGAGAGGACACACGAAGACATGCTCTGTATCCAATTTCATAGACTACCTCCTTGCGTTTTTGAGTCTGCATAACTCTTCTGCGAGGACTGAGCTACCTTAAGTCTATCTCGAATCAATTTAACATTCTCTTCTGACTCCTTGATCACATTTGGTCCAAACAACTGACGGACTCCAACTTCATCCCACATCAATGGGGTCCTGCACCTTCTCCCATACAAATCTTTAAAAGGGGCCATCTTCAAACTGGCTTGGTAACTGTTATTGTATGAGAACTCCGCGTAAGGTAGATTATCATCCCTACTAGATCCATAATTTAGCGCACACACTCTCAACATGTCCTCCAGAATCTGATTGACTCTCTCGGTCTATCCATCTGTCCGCGGATGAAAGGCTGTACTGAACTCTAGCCTAGTACCCAAAGTGTGGCGTAGCTGATTCCAAAACTTTGAGGTAAACCATTTCCTCTGTCTGATACGATGGTCCTCGGAACTCCATGCAAACTTACAATCCTGGTCAAATATATCTTGGCCAACTTCGCACTTGTATAGGTGGTTTTCACTGGGATAAAGTGATCAACTTTGGTCAAGCGAATCAACTACTACCCAGATAGAGTCATATCCCATTCGGGTTCTGGGAAATCTGGTAATGAATCCATGCAAAGCTTGTCCCCACTTCCATTCGGGTTGCGGCATAGGCTGTAGTAATCCTGCTGGCTTCTAATGCTCTGCTTTTACTCTCTCTGGCATACATCACCTACGACTACATACTCCGCAATATCCTTCTTCATATCAGTCCACCAGAAACACTCCTTCAAATCCAAATACATCTTGGTGTTTCTAGGGCAAATCGAGTATGGTGAGTCATGAGCCTCTTGAAGTATTACTTCCCGATCTTTGCATTATTGGGAACATATACACGGTCCTCGAACCATAAGATGTCGTGCTCATCCTTACGAAATCCTTTGGCCTTTCCTTTGCGCATCCTCTCTTTTATCTCAGCAATCTCTTTGTCATACTTCTGAGCTTCGCGAATCTTTTCCAACAATGTAGACTAAACTTCCATTGCTGCAACAAAACCCTTGGGAACAATCTCCAACCGAATTTCCCTGAGATCCTCTGCTAACTCCTTTGGTAATCGCCCGTTTGTGAGGGTATTCGTCCTTGTTTTATTTATGGTTGTGTCCTATTTCTCCACAAAGCTTGTATGCACAAGGTTTCTTCATATCCTTTCCATAAGGCCTCAACTTCTGTGACACAAGACAAGACCTTTGCAGAGTCAACTTAAATTCTTCTCAAGTGGTTACTCTTTGCCATCCATTGATAGTTTGGTACATCCTCCACCAAGTAGCAACAACTCTTACAAAGCACCGAAGAGCATGCTGGGTCATATCCTTTCCGACTACAGGGTTATTCTTCATGTGATCCTCCATGTTTTGAATCCATCGGTCCGTCTCCAATTGACTCATCGGTCCAGAAAATACGAGCTCATCTCCATTCATCCTCTATTGGGTCGAAGGGTATTGGGGTGGGATAAGAGAGATAGAGAGGGATGCACACAATACAAACAAAAGTTTTGAAAAACCAGATTTTATTGTGGCTGTCGAAAAAACAACAAACAAATGACAGCTTACAATCGTCGCATCTAACGTAAGTATATAACAAGGGTTGGGCCTTCTAATGGTCTATAGATCTCAACGTCATCAAACTCTTCAAGTCTTGGTCATGTCTCCGATGGCTCCTTCTAATCACGCTTGTCCTTCTCAAGTTCTTTTGCCAAATCATCTCGGTTAACGCGAAGTCTCTCGTGACATCCTTTAATATTTCTGGGGTCGCATTCGAAACTTCTGGGTTTCAACATCCTTGGCATGAACCATGGTCCTAATGTCCTTCAGTTCCTGACAAATCTCCGGTATCTCGAGGATTTGTTCCTCCAGTTTGGCTACTTCAGCTTCTAGTTCCTGAGTTCTTCACGAATTGCCTCCTTGTCAAATATGACTTCCTAAAGTCCATCTTAAAATCCTTGATGTAATACTCCAGATCCTGGCGATACACGAGCTAAGGTTAAAACTGCATCCTTTACTCATGGGTGCTCCATCAGCTTTCTACCATCCAATACTTCCGAAGGAATGCATGCTTAACTCAACACAGTAATAATAGCATAAGAGAGGGATAACATCTTGGATATCCATATTTCTGCCCTTAGTCATTGACATGAACTTTAATTCCATAGTTGATATCTCCTGCCTTAGGGTTTTCTTGACAAAACTTTGAGTTATAATGCTCCATGTTCAGGTCTTTCTCCGATACACCTTGTTCTTGGGTATTGACAGCTTCCATAGTCTGTCAAGTTCCATAAGTGTAGCCTTCCTTGGTCATACCAAATCTGGACATTCTTCATATTCTCCTAGTCTTCGAAGTCTTTATCCGTCATAGTTTCCATCATTATAATGCTCGGTAAAATCCTCTTCATTCCAAAGTGGTCTTAGTTATCTGATATCTTGTCCTTCTTGGAGTGGTCTCATCAGCTGAATCTTCATGTGGTCAAAAGGGGAAAGGGTATAGTCTAACTAAAAGGGGAATATTTGAATAAGCTCAGAAGAGAAGAGAGGTAAGTGATCTTTTTGAAAAAGAAATAGTAGAGAAAATCTTTCCTATGGGCTTGCCAGTCTCTAGGGTCACGTCCTACAGTCAACATGTGCTCTGATACCATCTTGTAGCGACCTGACCCGAATGGATCAAGTCTCTGTGCTTAAGTGTCATCCCTGGATTGGTATGCTGACACACACAGTACTCGAGGATTTATAACAGAGGTAAATCAATTTATAAAGTAACGTAAATACCTCAATCCAAATAGCGGAAGTAACAAGGTTGTGGATTCCAATCAACACCAATAGCAAAGTTGAGTGTAGAAATCGTAACCCTAACGTATGACTTACTCATCGTAGGAAATCCTGCAACATGAGACTTTGCAGCCACAAAGGGTCAGTACATTTAATGTACTGGCAAATTCACACCATAGGATAAATGATGGACAAAGGCTATCACTACATGCATATATGGCTGGTGCAAAGCTCTATGGTTACAGTTTTGCATAAAGCCAAATTTTCCCTACTCCAAAAGAATAAATTTTATTTAGCTATCATAGTGGTTATTAAACATTGAGAATGGTTGACAGCATTCTCAATCCCAATTATGTAACATCATTAAACCCAACAAAATTAATTAAAGTAACATGATGAGATTCACAGGAAAATCCAAGTACTAGATACTCAAAACGTCCATAACCGGGGACACGGCTAACCATGATTAGTTTATACACTCTATAGAGGTTTGCACACTTTTCCCCACAAGACTTGATCTCCTCCGTTGGAATTCTCGCACAACATGGTGTTTGAGAAACGGATGACCGAGACATAGTTTTTCAGAAGTGCTAGCACCTTACGATCGGGTAGACCGTTACACCTACTTTCCCCTACATCTTCTAGTCTACCACTGTAAGAGTTCGCACGACTTAATCAACTATGCTAGAGCCCAAAGTAGCTTGTGGCTGCACACGGAAGTTTCTAGCATGAATAATCTCATGATCCCTTTGAGCCTGGTTGGCGGTCCATAAAGAAAAATAGGCAATCGCTAGAATACCCTGGTGCCTCAATCCACCCAGATGTGTGTTAAAGTTGCCACCTTAAATAAACCATTAATTAAACAAACTCACATATGTCATGGATACACTCACCCAATCCACGTCTACTAGCATAGCATGGAATAATAAGCAAACGTAGAGTAACTCCCAAGGGTTTGATAATAAAACAGGTAATAGGTACTACCTCATCTACTTCCCAAAACCCACATATTAATCAGATCCTAATCATGCAATTGTTTGAGGATTGATCTAATGCAATAAAGCTGGGTAGTAAAGAGGTATGATCAAAGTGTTACTTGCCTTGTACTGTCGATGAAGATGACTCGCACTCATAACTCCTGATAGTTCTACTCATCACACTTCGGTCAAATCTATCGTAGAAGGCAATAGTAACCACAAATAAGCAATCACTCAAAAGATCGGATAGAAAGATGAAAACAAATCGAAAAACATCAAAACCAAGCAAATAACTCTTGCAACATAAAACAATTTCTAATAGTACCAAAATTATGTGAATTTGGCCTTATCAAAAAGTTTAGGTCAAGAGCTTCAATTTGCAAAAAGAATCTACTCAAATGGAGCTACGAAACTCAAGTTACGATAAAAGAAGATTCAAATTCAAAACTATTTGAAATCATATTTTAAACTTTCAAAAATATGTTTAAGTTGTTTTACTGCAAAGAGGGGATCATAACAAAGAAGTGGGTGTTGGTTTTGTTGGATTTGGATAAACAGTTGAAAAGTTACGAAGATCTGAAGAACAGGGACTAGTCTGTAAACAAAAATAACTGCAAATAGGTCTCTGGACAGAAAAAGAAAAAGAAAAAGAAAAACCTAAAGAACAAACGTTCACTACGGGAAGCTAAAGAACGAAAACCGTTCTCTTTAGAACCTAAAACAGCAAACGTTGACTAATTAAATTAACCTAGAAAATAAACTGATCTAATAAGTAAAAACCAACCTAATAAATAAAACCGGCCAGGTTAGCGGTTTTGCACCAGTTCAAGGAAATAAACCGGTAGCGGCGGTTTTGGATCGGCGGAGCGGCGTCTCCGGCGAGGGCGGTGAGCTCCGGCGACGAGGGAACAAAGCGCGGGCGGCGGCGGTGGCTACGCGGGGCGACGCGGTGCGGGGGCGGAGTGTGGCGGCGAGCAGCAGATGGCGGAGCGGCTAGGCGGCGGCGACGGTTGTGGCAGATCTCGCCGGCGGCAGTGAGATGCGAGCGCCGGCGACGGCGATGCTGCAGTGGTGGCGGCGAGCGATGCGAGGAGAGAGAGGCGGGGCCCGGGGCCTCGGGATTTATATGGGAGGGGAGGAGGTGGCATGGAGGAGGGGCGGCGAACGCCGTGGGGGCGGTGGACTCTAGCGAGTCCCGCTGGGGCACGCAAGGAGGAATGCGGCGGCGCGCTGGCTGGGATGGGCCGTGGCCTGTTGGGCCGGCCCAGTTCGGCCGCGGAGGAGAAAAGTTAAAAAAAACATTTTCTAGACAAACTAAAACAAAATAAAATAAGAATATTATATAGGCATATAATATATCAAAATTTTCAGAAAAAGATTTCCTACAGCATGAACATTTTTGTAATATCAAATAAAATCCACAGAAATTCAAAATAATCAAAGAGTGCTTCTGCTCTAGTAAAATCCAGAAAAAAAATCATTTTAAAAATACCAAAATTAATTCAAATTTATTTCTCTCCAATTTTCTGATGTAGGGAATCATGTTACCCTATTTTCCATATATTTTATTTTTGGAGAAAAAATATTTGAATAAAACTCAAATAACTCCAAATTGAAAATAAATTCAAAAGAACTTTGAATTTAATTCTTTGAAACTCCCAACTCATATTTTCATATGTTTTGAAGAAGTCATTTTATCTTCGCTCGTGAAAATCATTGAGTTGCATAAAGTTCGTGGGTTCGAAATATTTTCCAAATGAAATTCAAATATGTTCAACACCCCTTGTCATTGAAATAAATGGAAGAAGTCATGTCATCTTCTCTCCTGGGTTTTGTGGTGAAAAGAATTTGAATTCACGGAGATCACGAATGCAAAATGAAAGTTTGGGAAAGTCCATTTATTCCCCCTCATTTAACTTTCAAAAGTTCCGAATTTCACTCAATTTCACACAATCAATCAAACAATCAATCATAACTATCTATTTGTATAAAATTCCAACATTTAGAATTTTCAGATGTTACAAACCTCATCTTGCTTATTCCGGAACACCCATTTGGTTCCAGTGACATTTTTCTTATCGTCCGGCTTCTCAACCAATGTCCACACTTGATTCCTCTCGAAGTTGTGTATCTCTTCGTGCATAGCATTCACCCAATCCGGATCCTCAACATCTTTTTCAACCTTCATAGGTTCAATATTACAAATGAATGAGTAGTATTCAAAAAAGTTAGCCAAACAAGTTTTAGAGCGAGTAATTCTCCCAGTTTGAATATCATCCAAGATTTGTTAGACGGGATGATATCTTGTGACTCTTGCTCTAACTCGTGAGAGCTTTTGTTTGGATTGGGGTGGAACATTCTCTTCATTGTCTTCTTATCCTTATTCATTGTTGTTGCATTGTCATTCTCTTGTGGAGGTGGAGAGTGAGGTTGAGGTGGTTCATCTTGTTGTAATTCCTCATTTTCTCCGTCTTTGCGTGTTCCACTTGTGGATGCCTCCAAGTCAACTTGTGGTTCACTTGATGTAAAGTTGAGGCTTCCACTTGAATTGACGAAGTACTCTCCTTCACCTTCGTTGGATGAATCTTCCGAATGGACAAATCTTGGAATGCTTTTGAAGGGTCTTTATCTCCTATATCAAGTGGCAATTGCTCTACTTGCGAGCCGCTAGATTCATCAAACTTCACATCGACCGTCTCTTCAACCTTTCGGGTGAAATTGTTGTAGACACGATAAGTGTGAGAGTTTGAGCCATAACCATGTAGGAAACCTTCATGAGACTTAGGTGCAAAGTTTGAGTGACAATGCTTATCAAGAATGTAACACTTTGAGCCAAATACTCGAAAGTATCCAACTTGGTGTTTGTTACCGGTTAGAAGCTCGTATGCCATCTTGCCGAGAAGCTTGTGAAGATATAGTCGATTCGTAGCATGACAAGTTGTCTCAACCGCTTCCACCAAAATGTGTCTTTGTGTTTTGTATTCATCAAGCATCATTTTTCCATCTCAATAAGTGTTCAGTTCTTCCTTCAACAATTCCATTTTGTTGAGGCGTGTACGTAGCCGAGAACTCATGTGAAATCCCTTCCTCGTCAAGAAAGGTATCTGTTGGTGTCAAAACCGGCGGATCTCGGGTAGGGGGTCCCGATCTGTGCGTCTAAGGCTAATGGTAATAGGAGGCAAGGGACACGATGTTTTACCCAGGTTCGGGCCCTCTCGATGGAGGTAAAACCCTACTTCCTGCTTGATTGATCTTGATGATATGAGTATTACAAGAGTTGATCTACCACGAGATCATAGAGGCTAAACCCTAGAAGCTAGCCTATGATGATTATGATTGTCCCTCTACGGACTAAACCCTCTGGTTTATATAAACATCGGAGGGGGCTAGGGTTTACATAGAGTCGGTTACAAAGAAGGAGACCTAATATCCGGATCGCCAAGCTTGTCTTCCACACAAAGGAGAGTCCCATCCGGACACGGGAAGAAGTCTTGAGTCTTGTATCTTCACGGTCCAATAGTCCGGCTGTCCGGATACCCCTAATCCAGGACTCCCTCAGTAGCCCCTGAACTAGGCTTCACTGACGATGAGTCCGGCGCGTAGATTGTTGTCGGCATTGCAAGGCGGGTTCCATCTCCGAATACTCCAAAGCAGATTTAAGGATTGCGTCCGGCTCCGTGAGATGATTTTCGCACACCATCGTAGAGGGCATAACACTTCACAAATCTGATCTGCTGATAATTTTTCTTATGGGGTGCCCTTACGCCGTGGCCTGGCTCAATATGAACCGGTTTTCTCGTCCTACCTCGACACGTGTTGCGAGGCTGTTTTATTGGCACGCCTTGCCAAAACAGAGATCGTGTTCCCCTTATTGCGGGATCCTCCATCAATACGAGCATGTGCAACCCCATGACGCATGTTGGTATGACTCCGCATTTTTAGGTGAGTCCCAAGCGTTCCACTGGGGACGCTTGATATTCACCCCCTTTATAGAGGGGTCGATGCCTATCCCTTGTTTCTACCACACTTGCGCCTTTCCGCATCTCGAGTCCCAACACCCGAAGCCCAGGCTTAAGCACTTCGGACCTTCAAACCGAAACGCAGGAATGATCTGACTAGAAAGTCATTCGAAACTTTATCGAAGAACCAGCGTTTATTGAAGAAGCTATAGAGTCAATTACAAAAAGTACTAGTTTGAAAGGCTCGTTGGAATTGATCCGCTACGAGATTTACATTATACGCTAGAGAAGCACCTGAAGTACTAAAGAGAATAGGTATTAGTTTTGTAATGGTTGGGGCAGCAAACTCGGATTCGGCAAGAATCGCACCCAAAAAAAAGAATCCAGAAAAAACTCCGCAACTTACGCTCTCATTGCAACGGCACCTATTAAAGTGGCGGCAAGAAAGAAAAGACCAAAAAGAAGGGTTTTTTAATACCTTTGACGAACCGAACCAAGCAGTCTGATCATCCTTGCCCGTCCCCCTCTTCTGTCAACCGTTGAAAGAGCATAGCCCAGGAATGAACCATATCGATCCAAGGTTGCAAGGAAAGAAGAAAGGTAAACCAGACCATAGGAATCTCCTGATGAAGTCAATCAGAGAGGACGGTTAGGTTCTTTGTTGCCTCATCTGACTCAAGTATGTCATCTCAAATCCAGACTAGTAATATCACATTTGCATAAGTCGGTTTCAACTAGTCAAGCAGTTCTATTGTGAAAGCGGAGTAGTGCCTTGCCTGCATTCCTTGGATAAAGCGCCCTGGGCGACCGGACTCGACAAGGGTAAGATCCCGAATCTGTTCGATTACCGGCTTGACCACACTGATGTCGTGCTGTATTACCTGGTTTCCCACCTTTGAATCTGACTATATCAATAAGTTCAGTCCCATAAATAAATCGAGTTTCTGACCTTTGGGAGGAATTCCCCTTAATAGTTAATAGCTAGTTGGCTAGTTGGAATGGCAGTACGTAAAGTGATGAGTAGTTCATAATGCTGGTCTTATTCCACTTGCATGTCGGTAAAGAAAGTAATATATTCTCCAACCTAGGGGAGGAATTCTACAAATAGCAAGGTAGTATTGACTATCTTCCAGTCAAGAGTTTGGAAGAAAGCACATCAACCAAGAAAATCGATCAATTCCTTTGTGTTTATTTGCCTAACCACCCGAGTATACTCGATTCAAGTATGTCATCTCAAATCCAGACTAGTAATATCACATCTGCATAACTCGGTTTCAACTAGTCAAGCAGTTCTGTTGTGAAAGTGGAGTAGTGCCTTGCCTGCATTCCTTGGATAAAGCGCCCTGGGCGACCGGACTCGACAAGGGTAAGATCCCAAATCTGTTCACTTCATTACTAGGGAACTGGAAGGACAAGGAAATCCAATTGGTTGATTTGTCATCATCTTCCTGGTTGACTGGAGAGACGGGTCCCTGGATTGGGGACACGACTCGACAGCAACGCCGAACGTAGTGATCAAAGTATGTTAGTTGGTGGAGGGAGATCTTTACTCTAATCGAAGGGAGAAAGTACTCACGACTCAGAGCGAGTCAGGAAAGCCAGGGTTCTGAGCTCTGATCCCTTCATGGGGCAGAGAGAAAACCCGCAGTCTGGGGTTCTAGGCTGCTTTAGTAGAGTCAGCAGCCGTAAGCCCCAGATAGGGGAGACATGGACTTTAGTCCGTATTGACCCAGTGCCGCAGGACTGTTCCTAGCCTCGAGGAGTGAATCTGAGAGGCATGACTAGCTCGATGGAGTGAGTACTTGAAACCGTAGTGAAGAGTAAAGATCGACCGGAAGGTAGGTTAGGGAGCGGAATAGTTTATAACGGAGAGAGCCTTTCCTTTAGTGTTGTTGTTTAGTTGAACTTCCTTTAACAAGGTTGACGAGGAGTGACCGATCACTTGAGGGAACGATCGAGGAGACTGATCTGCTGCATCGGTAGCTTTCTGTTCTGTCCCTTCCCTTTCCTTTGACATAGTAGGGAAAGCTAGACTTGATCTATTGAATAGGTCTAGTCTTTTCCCTTCAACTCCTTTGGGAAGGGGGTTCTGGGGAAACCTTTTGTCCTTCCCTTGTTTTGTCTTTTCAGTAGCAAAGGTAAAGTAACGTTAGCCGGTTTCCAGTTCCAGTTCGTTACCTGACTGCTCCGCCTTAACGCAAAAATATAGGAAAAGTGCCTTGGTGCAAAGCTAGGGTCAACAGAAAGTTTCCGACGTTAGGAGGAATTCCCCTTAATATCAAGAAGGCTTTTCCATGGTATGCATGTTTGGGTGAACATGACCCAGGCGCAGAGGCCTGATTTCATAGTCAAATGCGCTCAAAACACGGAGTTTGAGTAGGCGCATGAAGGATCATACGTCTGGTCTCCTAAATCGGCCAAATAGGCCTCCTTTTTGGAGTGAAATAGCCTTTTCTCTTTGATCCCTCAAGGGATCAAATCAAGTAAGTCTACTTCTACTTGTATTGGAAGTGAGTAGTACACATACGGTTCATAATGCTGGTCTTATTCCACTTCCTTTTGGAGTAGATGCATAAATCTAATTAGATTTATGCTCCAATCTCATGACTGGGTTGAGCAGTACTAAACTATATAATGGAGCAGTACTATATACGCGCGTGCGCGCGCGGGAGATTCCCTCCCTTGCGTGTGCGCGATTTCTCCCTCACAGAATAGGGGCTAGCAAGGGCTTCAAGATCACAGTAATGCCTGCCAAAACTTTCCTTGGGTACGAATGTCATGTTCAAAGCAGGTTTCTCTAGACACCTTGGAAAAGATCACTGGCGAGCTCAATTTCAAAGTGTGAATGAAATTATCAGTTTCATCATCTTTATGAGCCTGAGATCATATGGGTCAACAATTCTCATTTCTTAGTTATAGATTCTATATTCTCAAGGAAGTGAGCCACTCAACCTCAGCCTAGCGGATTCTCCCCGTTACCTGGACCTGCCTCTCCCGCAGTCAAAACTCTCCTCTACTGCCCCTCTGGCTGGGCCAGAAGCCTCGTCTCCTTTAACTAATTCAAGTGATTCAGTTAAAATGAAAGTAATCTCACATAAAATTGGATTATCTAAAAACTCGAGAAAATGACAACGCTAAATCGAAAGTCCTTTATTTATATACAACACACACACATTCCTCCCTTACGAACATGAAAATCCAGTGGATGGTTTGGAAGGATTTGACCTGATCTTTCGATTTATAATGAGAGAAAATCCATAGAAAGATGGAAGTCATCATCATCCCCTTTATCGATCACAGCCTCTTCCTCCACCCATGATTTCGTTTTCCCATTGACAAATCAGACAAAGACGAACTTGCATTTGTTGAATCAAAAAAAAGAAAAGAAATGTGTTTGCATCGATCGCATCAAGATTAATCTATGTTATTTTGCATACGCATTTCATTTCACTGGGCTGCGGTTGGCCTTAGCTTTAGTAGCAGGGTTGGCGCTTTCTTTTCAATGAGGGAATGGCTGGCGCTATCACCCATGGCACCTTCATCCTCAGCAAGAAGTGAGTAGTTGGCATTTCCTGTTTCTGAACAAATGGATACAAATTGACCTTGTGGATCCGATGATACCACGCCTGGGAGACTTTCAGAAGAATAAGAAGAAGAAGGCGGATTCAATTCTTCAAGTCAAAGTCAAGGGCTACTGGCAGTTTCCTATCAATAACGATCCTTTGGATCTATAATAATTGAAAGAGGTCTCTATATTACAACAATTGAGAGTTGCCTCTTGCTATCACTACCTCGTACCAATCAAGGAGCTCTAAAGCATGCTGAGCTGGCCTGGCGGGATCACTAGCTTCCGGTAATATGTGCTTGTCACTTCACTCGAGCCTTGAGAGAATCCACCAAAGCCTATATCTACAAAAACGAAAGAGAAAGAAATAAGCAAATCTGAATAAGTTGATAGGAGGGAGTGCGGTGTTCTGTTCAAGATTTCTCTCAAGCCTAAACCTTCAAAGCTAACTAGTAGGCTTTGGATCCATGTCTCTGACCTGGTGGAAGGTACTCTCCAGTAGCAAAAGTGAGTTCTACGAAAAACAATGATTCTGCATTCCTCCGCAATTTGGCCCATAGTAAGAAAAGGTAAGGTTGCGTAAGATATGGGAACTCGTAACCGACTATCGAACACAACTGAGAGTTCACTACTGGTCAAGTACACCAATTCCGCTCATGTTAAACTTACTGGAAAAAAACTCTAGTAAAATGGTAAGATGAATCCGTCAAAGGCAATTCAATATCCAAATCATCATAATAAGAATAGGGCCTCGATCAGAGCATATACTACCAGATAGAGAGCCAGGCATATGGAGGGGATTATGGTTCCAATTTGTTGGCAGGTGCTTTCGCTGTAAAAGCAAAGCAACTTTTCAAGAGTTTCGATGAATTGAAAATCGGTTCTGCTTCGCTCTTGCTTCGTGGTCTTGAGCAAGGAACTACTCAGATTCGCACCCTGATGTTTATTGGAAGGAAACGACAGAAAGCAAAGAGGTTTGGTTTACGTATGGTGGAAGGTTACATTTTCCAGTCGGAACGACAGAGCTCTAAATAAAATGTATGAAATCCAATCCCTTATCTTTACCTCTCATCTCAATAAAGTGTAGGGATGAAAGCCAAGAATGAAGTTGTCTAATCTCGTATGGTAGCCTATTCTTTACCTCTCGTTCCAGGGTTGGATGCAACATTTCTATGTTATAGATAGGTGAGTTGAGCAATACTTGTTTTCGAGGATTTCCACGAGTCCGTCCGAGCTGAGGGGCTAGGGCTTGAATCCGGTCGGTTATCCGACAGTGTCGTAGTTGAATAAGCATTTACTTTATTTACTTCTAGAAGGACTCGATGTGAGACCAGAGAAAGAGGAGTTTTCCCGCAAACCATAGGGACTAGCTAGTCTCAAAACAAAAGAGTTCTTTTTACAGTAGCGGGGTTGGGAAAGTAAGGAAAGTCAAGCCCGATGATTCTGTGGGAAGGGACGGATTTAGAATTCCTTTTTCCTTCCTTTTTACGCCACCTCCTCCCAATCCTTGAAGATATGAAGCAATATTTTATTAAGACTAAGTGAAGGTTGGTATGGCCCAATCCCATCATTTAAATGAGAGTGGATCGAGGGAATGGAATCTAGACTATAGATTGAACTAGAAAAAAATGCGATCTATTCATTCATTCATCTTATCTTCCATTTTAGAAAGTAGCAAGCAGCGAATAAAATGGCTGCAGCAAGAAGCTTCGCACTCTAACTCGAAACGGATTTCGCGCATTGAAAGTGTCATCCCTTGCTTTGTTCTAACCGCCCTTCCTTTAAGTTTCAGTATTCGAAACTCTTCCTAGAATTAGATTGTTTATTTAGTATAGAATAGGAGAAGAAGGGCTTCATTGCCCCCAGTATTCCTGCATGTAGCTTTGAAAAGGGCGAGGTGTTGTTCAGGGTTCCCTACCCCATTCAACATTTTGTATTTTGGTGCAGTATAGTATATCCCTTCCTTGGGGTACGGTACCATATCAAATTCACTAGGGCCTCTTTCCTCTCTTTTTGTTGGCAACCCCTGTCAATGTATGTTTGATTTGGGAGGCTACCAATTCTGGAATTTCTTCTTGAGACATCCCCGTCAGTCAACTTCTCTTCGGGATGGGTCATTGGTCTTTGTGGGAGATAATGTGTCAGCCGTGGTAGAAGTTGCTCCCTGAGTAGGCATGGGCGCCCGCCTAGATGAAGGGATTTTCTCATCTTGAGGTGTCGGGAGGAGTAAAGGAGATTGACTCTTCTTTGTCATTAGCCTTTTTATTGACACTAGCTCTTTATATAGTCAATTTTTTGGAGGAGTACCGTATCGGTAGGCACAGATCATTGGTATTGGATGTATTGTTAGGTTGTGCCGAGTCAAATCAGCGGAGCTTATTTTTTTCCGTTGCAGAAAAGAGATCCCTTACCCTTTCTTTAGAAAATGATGAATATGAAGTCCGGGAGGCTGCGGGTACTATGGATCCCTGACTCCCAATCGGGTTACCTTCCTGGGTCTCGCCGGTGTTGCCTGTAGGTCGTGATGTGCCTAGAGATGGCCGTCTCCTGTCCCCCTGCTCGTGGGGAATCCGCTCCTGGGGTGTCGCTCTGCTGCGTCTGGCCCGTCCTCTAGGCACCTTTGGAGGGCAGGGAGTGTGACAACGTACACGCTTCCCTTTACTCCATAGGGCCTTTTCCTTAGTTGCAAGGTTTGGTGGCCCGAAATTGACTTGGCTTCGCCAAAAGGCCTCATCTCCAAAGCCCGGCTCGCGAGGCGTCCATCTCACTGTAGGGCGGAGCCCCCTCCCCTCGCTCTTGTGACATGCTATGTTTCCCTTCTTCCATTCTCAAGTCAAGGGTGAGTCCCATGCGTCAGTTTGTGGATCGCGGTCTCACGCACTAATCCCTATAGGTGCCCATAGTAGGCCGGCCGCCCTACCTAAACCAACCATCATATCGGTCCCTAGGCCCCATTGCTGGAAAGGCTCGGCTTCAAAACCGTACGTGGAGCTTCCGCCTCATACGGCTCCTCTAGGGATGAGGGTAGGCCCAGCCCAGGCTTGTGCAGTTAAGGTTGTTGTACACGACCTCAGTTGAGCATTCAGTTAGAGGCGGCTATCGCAAGTTCACCGGAGGAGAGGGTGTTGCGAGCAAGATTGCACAAACAAAGCCCTCCTGCCCGCAGCCCTATTCTAGAAATTAGGTTGGCTACGTTACTTATAACCGCAGAACGAGCAATGAGTCCCCAACGACAAATGAACAAGGGGCGGGGCATTTTCGGGGAGTAGCCCCCTTCAGAAGAAACTTCCTGGCACATACATTAAGGGAGCCATCGAAAGGTGACTGAAACACCTGAAACGGGGACTACCCGAGCTAATGATAGAGGCAAGAACACTTTCCGGCCAAGTCCCATTAATTGATCATAACGATATCGTGGAAATGATGCACGGACCCATATATATAGAAACAGAAAAAGAAGAACCTTGATACTAAACCAGATCGAACAAGGGATCTTTTTGGAAATGGGAAGATCTAGGATAGGCAGCCAACCTCCTGGAAAGAGCGATGTGCATAGACTGGGTGAGTAAGGATGCAGCTCCGTGGACCGCTCGTCGGGCCTGATAGGTGGTGGTATCACACCCTTCTCAAAGGAACCATACGTGAGACTCTCGCCTCATACGACTCTGTCCTAGAATCTGGACCCCCCTTTTCCTTTGACCAACGGGTCCTCGAGCCCGTGGGGGTTACGAATCATTCATTCATTGATTGATTCAAGGTAGTGTTAGCCATTGTGGGTAGAAGCTAGTGCCAGAAGCGAAGCAGCGATCTTCCGGGCCAGAAAGGTTCTATTTTTCTGACGCGTAAGCTACCGCAAAATGAATGAAGGAAAAAGGCCTCAGGATTAGAAAGACTAAAGAGGCATGGAGGGCCGACTACAAGACTACGACTACAATACAAGCCATGAGCAATAGCGAAGCCTTCAGCCTTTTTTTTTGAAAGCCCCACAACTAGCTATCTTATAGCAGATAAGGCAAGCCTACTCAACTAATCTCATGTAAACGCCTGTTCGCTAAAATCCAAATAGAAAAAGACAACTACTTATTAAACATGTAGTTGAGTGCTCCGTCGTTGTTCGGATCTTGGCCGAGTCCGAGCTTCCCAAGCTTCGTCTCGGTAGGTGTATTATTCTACATTTTCCCAAAAGGACATTCATTCATTTCTTTCTTCCCGGGCGATACCAAGGAGCAAGAAAATGTATGCGCTTTAGCAAGGTATGAGCGCGAAATCCGTTGCTTGTTCTTTCGGTAGCCTTCTTTCATTTCCGAATTTGCTTGCGAGCAGTCCTTGCATTAGTATGAGTTCGTTGACCATGTAAGGGAGATCCATCTTGATGACGAATTCCATGATAACGAGAAACAGAAATTAATCATTTTTGCATACGAGAAAATTGCACTTCACGGCACGGCAAAAAAAAGAGCTTCGCTCGGTTGGCCCTCCTAGGCTTCCGCCTACTTTCTCTTCTCTTAAGTCTACAACAAGTCCTACTCCTAGACTTCCAGTTCCAAGTAGTAGTAACGGAAAGGAACAGGTTTAGGAGAACTTTTTTTATGTCTTTCTTATAGCGATCGCTGAAAGTCAGTCAATGCCCTATCATGTCCAGATCCAACCTTCAAGGCCAGTGGATGGCCTCCTCTGTCACAGAGGAGGACATCGTGAAGCTTAGGGAGGTCAGATACCTGACTGCCGACATCAAGCACATGCTTCCTGCTCCAGGGCAGGTTATCCCTACTCCCGAGCCCAATGAGAGCATCGTATTCGTTTCTCACTTCCTGCGCGGCTTAGGCTTCACCCTTGATCCCTTTGTGAGAGGGCTCATGTTCTATTACGGACTAGATTTCCATGATCTAGCTCCGGACGCCATCCTGCACATCTCGTCGTTCATCGTTGTGTGCGAAGCCTTCCTCCACATCACCCCGCACTTCGGCTTATGGCCCAAGACCTTCAATGTGAAGCCAAAGATGATTGAGGGGCGACACGCGGAGTGCGGAGGTGCTACAATAAGCAGGAACGCCGACGCCCCGTGGCTAGAGGGCTTCTTCCCGGAGGTGTCCGATCTATGGCAGCGAAGGTGGTTTTATGTCACGGCTCCCAGATGCACAAAGTGGGTGGCTGCCCCCGACTTCCGTTCGGGCCCTCCACCTCAACTGGCGTCATGGGCCAATGTAGGACTGGATTGGGGGCTTTGCTAATGATGTACCAAGATTGCAGAGCTGCATCCGGGAGCTTCTTGAGAGGCACATTAGCCTTGTTAGCGTAATTCAGGTAATGCTAGTCCGACGGATGTTGCCGTGCAAACGCCGGCCTCTCCGGATGTGGGAGTTCAATCCGGAAGGTCCGCGGACTATTCTGCACTTCTTCGGCATGACGCTCGAAGGGATGTGTAAGTTATTCTTCGGACCACAAGTAAAGTGTACGGACACCACTGAGGATGCGGGCCTGAGCTGCAACTGCCCAGATACCCGAGTAAATAACCCAGAAACTGAACACTTCGTTTATATTTATCATAACATTATTCTAAAAACCATCCGCAGCCAGGAATGGCTCAGCAAGGCGGAGAGAATCAGGTGTCCGGCGCCACTTCCCAAAGGCTCACCTAGTCCTGCCATAGCCAAGATGCTTAGTCATGTGCTAACTCGAGTGCCCTCTGTGAAAGACGAAGGGGAGAACAGAGAAGCAGAACTTCACACATTGCACATCCAAACAGGGGGAATTACTACCTCCACGAAGGAGGATAGTCGGGGAGGGGAATCTAGGGTCTCCTCCCCCCGCAGGAAGAAGAGGGCCGCCTCCGAAGACTTGGAGACAGAGGTGGCCAGACAAGGGAAGAAAACTTCAGCAGGGGCCCTGCCCCGAAGGGTGTCCTCAGCGCGCCATGCCCGCAAATGGGCCAGCCCTCATCCGAGCTGTAAGTTCATGGTAAATACAAATCTTCTGCTTCCTCCTCCGAAAACAATAATCGGGATCCATTGCAAATTTTTGCTACATAGGTGGCCCTGTTCTTGAGCTTGCATGTCAAGTTTATGAGGTCCCAAGTAATTCTAATGCATGATATAGGCTCTAGGCACTTGTGGGAGTAGTTGCTATCAATTTTATTTAGTTTGATTCACTTTTATTTTAAAGTTACTAAAACTTTCAAAAAATTTCAGAAATATGATAAGGATATTATTGAGGGGCTCTTCTAGCCAAGGTTCCAAGGATAAACAAGCTAAGGAGAAAGAAAAGGCCAAGTATAATCTTCCTCGCGTAGCAGAAGTAAGGCCTTGTGAGTGGCCATGTAATAATTTCCTGACAGTAGCCGCGATCCTTGGCATTAGACCAACTTAGGCCAAAAGCCTAACCTTGGGGAGTACGTATTTCTCACCGACATTACATTCATGTTCACACACTATTCTAGTCGTCGGTGCTCATACTCTTTCATTGTATTATCCATGCTTAATTTTCTTTTTCTAGCTTTCTTCTTGTGTGTTTGTTAAACCTTAAGAAAAACCAAAAAAATTAGTTAGTTTAATTTCCATGCTTGTAGTAGTAATTAAAAAGAAAACTCAAAAACATTTCCCGTTGTTCTTTCGCTTGTTGGGAGCTTTCTCGTGTAAATAGTTTTATTTTCTTTTCTTTCCTTTGGGGGGTCAAGAGGAGAAGACCATATTGAAAATGTTTAGTGGCTCTCATATGCATGATTGTTGATTTAATCAAGAGCCCATATTGCTTTGTCTTCTCTCTTGAATTGAACGCTTGCAGATTCGAGCTTAATCCAATGCACGTGCACTAGTATTATTATACACACCGTTCAGTCGTGAAAGTGAAAGGCAATAATGATGATATATGATGGATTGATTGGGATGAAAGAAGCTGGTATGAACTCGGCCTCTTTTATTTTTGTAAATATGATGAGCTCATCGTTCCTGATTCAGCCTATTATTAATAAACATGTTTTCAATGACATTTAGAGATTATAGTTGCTTATGCCATGCTTAATTAGCTAGGAGCTTATAATGGTTTACTTTGCGTGCCAACATGCTATTAAAATTATTGTGATGTGGTATGATGGGATGGTATCCTCCTTTGAATGAATTGAGTGACTCGACTTGGCACATGTTCGCGCATGTTGTTGAAAAAAAATCAACATAGCCTTCACGGTATTTATGTTCATGGTGGATTATATCCTACTCATGCTTGCACCTGGTGTTGATTAATTTTAATGCATGTTCATGACTGTTGTTGCTCTCTCAGTTGGTCGCTTCCCAGTCTTTTGCTAGCCTTCACCTGTACTAAGCGGGAATATTGCTTGTGCATCCAAACTCCATAAACCCCAAAGTTATTCCATATGAGTCCACCATACCTTCCTATATGCGGTATCTACCTGCCGTTCCAAGTAAATTTGTACATGCCAAACTCCAAACCTTCAAATGAAATTCTGTTTTGTATGCTCGAGCAGCTCATGTTTCAACTAGGGTTGTCTGTATATTCCATGCTAGGTGGGTTATTCTCAAGGGGAGTGGACTCCGCTCCTCATTCATGAGAAAATGGCTGGTAACCGGGATGGCCAGTCCCATGATCAAAAAGATCAAAGCAGATCGAAATAATTCCCCCAGGGTTGTTGCTAGTTGGAGTCCCTCGTTGTTTCAAGCAAGCCATGGATTGATGCTTGTTGGTGGAGGGGGAGTATAAACTTTTACCATTCTGTTTGGGAACCGCCTATAATGTATATAGCATGGAAGATATCACCATCTCATAGTTGTTGTGTTGACAGTGAAAGTATGCCGTTCAAAATGTTATTCATCTCTATTTTAAATTCGAGCTCTGGCACCTCTACAAATCCCTGCTTCGCTCTGCGACGGGCCTATCTATTTACTTTTATGTTGAGTCATCATCCTTCTCATTAAAAAGCACCCGCTGGAGAGCACACTGTCATTTGCATTCATTACTATTAGTTTATATTGGGTATGACTTGACTGGATCTCTTTTACCATGAATTACAATGTTTAGTCAGTCCTTGATCTTTAAAGGTGCTCTGCATTTATGTTTTGCGGTCTCAGAAAGGGCTAGCGAGATACCATTTTGTCATATCATATCATGATTGTTTTGATGAAGTGTTGTCATCCGAGTTTTATTATTATTGCACGCTAGCTGATTATGCTATTGACATGAGTAAGTATGAGACCTATATGTTATTGTGAATATGGTTAGTTCATAATCTTTGCTGAAAACTTGAATGCTTGCTTTACATATTTACAAAAACAAGAGCAAACAGAGTTTGTAAAAGTTTTTCTTTATCACTTTCAGTTTATCAACTGAATTGCTTGAGGATAAGCAAAGGTTTAAGCTTGGGGGAGTTGATGCGTCTCCAACGTATCTACTTTTCCAAACACTTTTGCCCTTGTTTTGGACTCTAACTGGCATGATTTGAATGAAACTAACCCAGACTCACGCTGTTTTCAGCAGAACTGCCATGGTGTTGTTTATTGTGCAGAAAACAAAAGTTCTCGAAATGACCTGAAAATCCACGGAGATAACTTTTGGAAAATATAAAAAATACTGGCGAAAGAATCAAGGCCAGGGGGCCCAAACCCTGTCCACGAGGGTGGGGGCGCGCCCCCTCCCCCTGGGCGCGCCCCCCTATCTCGTGGGCCCCTTGATGCTCCACCGACCTCAACTCCAACTCTATATATTCCATTTCGCGGATAAAAAAATCAAAGAGAAAGTTTCATCGCGTTTCACGATACGAAACCACCGCCAAGCCCTAATCGCCCTCGGGAGGGCTGATCTGGAGTCCGTTCGAGGCTCCAGAGAAGGGGATTCGTCGCCGTTGTCATCATCAACCATCCTCCATCACCAATTTCATGATGCTCACCGCCGTGCGTGAGTAATTCCATCGTAGGCTTGCTGGACGGTGATGGGTTGGATGAGATTTACCATGTAATCAAGTTAGTTTTGTTAGGGTTTGATCCCTAGTATCCACTATGTTCTGAGATTGATGTTGCTATGACTTTGCTATGCTTAATGCTTGTCACTAGGGCCCGAGTGCCATGATTTCAGATCTGAACCTATTATGTTTTCATGAATATATGTGAGTTCTTGATCCTATCTTGCAATTCTATAGTCACCTATTACGTGTTATGATCCAACAACCCCGAAGTGACAATAACCGGGATACTTCTCGGTGATGACCGTAGTTTGAGGAGTTCATGTATTCACTATGTGTTAATGCTTTGGCCCGGTACTCTATTGAAAGGAGGCCTTAATATCCCTTAGTTTCCACTAGGACCCCGCTGCCACGGGAGGGTAGGACAAAAGATGTCATGCAAGTTCTTTTCCATAAGCACGTATGACTATATTCGGAATACATGCCTACATTACATTGATGAATTGGAGCTAGTTCTGTGTCATCCTATGTTATAACTATTACATGAGGAATCGTATCCGACATAATTATCCATCACTGATCCAATGCCTACGAGCTTTTCACATATTGTGCTTCGCTTATTTACTTTCCCGTTGCTACTATTACAACTACTACAAAACTGCTATCTTTACTTTTGCCATTGTTACCGTTACTATCATACTACTTTGCTACTAAATACTTTGCTGCAGATACTAAGTTATCCAGGTGTGGTTGAATTGACAACTCAACTGCTAATACTTGAGAATATTCTTTGGCTCCCCTTTTGTCGAATCAATAAATTTGGGTTGAATACTCTACCCTCGAAAACTGTTGTGATCCCCTATACTTGTGGTTATCACTAACCAATCTAGGAGACACCATTGTCCAAAAGGTAATAGATGGTATGTTGATGATGAACTGCTTGCTCTTGTGCCTCAAATGATAGTCTCCCCAACACTCAACTCTCTCTCTCTCACACACACAGATTTGGATATGGTGGAAATATGATTTGAGTGGAAAGCAACTTGGGGAAGGCTAGAAATCAAGAATCTTGTGGTAGGATTGGAATATCTTCATCTCAACACATGAGTAGGTGTTTATATAGACATGTCTATGTAAACTCCCCATTTATATAGATATATGAAAAACAGTAGGGGTTTCCCCCTACGGTCAATTTTTCAAAAAAACACATGAGTAGGTGGTTCTCTCTCATAAAATATATGCTGCAAGTGTAGGCACGTTCTGATGGCTCTCTCCCATATGGAGAAGGGGTGGACGGGTATATATCGCCTCCACACAAATCCAACTGTTACACACATTTGACCCAACTCGGTCAGACCGAATAGAAGAACTTGGTGAGACCAATTTAGTTCGAAATGTGAACGCTAGGAATCTCGATGGGACCGACTGGAACAACTCAGTGGGACCGATGTGCTAGGGCTTAGGGCAAACATCAACTCGGTGGCACCGATTGCATCAACTTCGTTAGATCAAAGTGAAGCAGTAAGGCAACATGGAGAATGTCAAGCAATTTCGATGGGACCGATTGCATGATTCGGTGAGACCGCAATAATGCAACAAGTCACAGAGCATTTGCAAGGCCATCTCGGTGAGACCGAGATTTGTATCCGTGTCACCGAACTATTTAGGCTTTCTGGCAATGGCTATGTCATATGAACTCGGTGGCTCCGGATAGGATGATTCGGTGGGGCCGAGTTTGACTTTGAGTTTTGGACATATTTGGAATGATAAAGTGGTTGAGGGTTTTGGAGCTATATCACTAAGCACTTTAAGCAAGTAGACCATTAAGCTGCACCTCATGCCCTCTTAATAGTACTGGATTTCCTATGGAGTCAATGTGATCTTGGATCACAAAAATAGAAATGAGGAGTCTTGAGGTTTTGCCAATATGTGTCCTTAGCATTTTGAAGGGTCCAAATCTATAGTCCATGTCATACCATTATTGAACTTGTCTGAAGTACACTAGATAAAAGCATTAGTCCAACAAGAGGTATGTTGGCATTAATTACCAAAATCACCCAAGGAGCACTTGTGCTTTCACCTATCTAATATGGCATTTCCGTAGCCATTCCGAGATATCTTGCCATGCAACGTCCACCGTTCCGTTGTTATGACACACATCTTCATTGTAATATTGCTTTTCGTGATCATATAGCTAACATAGTATTTGTGGCTCAACCACCGTTCATCATTATCATACATGATATGCTAGTATATATCGTTTCATATCCTGGTACATTGCCAGAGGCATTGATATAGAGTCATATGTTTCAGTTATTTTGAGTTCTAATATCGAGTTGTAAGTATATAGAATTGTGATGATCGTCATTATTAGAGCATTGTCCCAGTGAGGAAATAAAATAAAAAAGAGAAAAAAGTGGCCCAAAAGAGCACAAAAAATGAGAGAATAAGAGAGAAGGGGCAATGTTACCATCATTTTACATACTTGTGCTTCAAAGTAGCACCATGTTTTGCATATAGCGAGTCTCCTATGTTATCACTTTCATATACTGGTGGGCATTTTTCTGTAACATCCCAATTTTCGATTTGGATGTAGTGTTCATTCATATGCATATCATATTTCCCTGCACTTGTTGGATTTGATTTCTTGCTTTATTCAAATAATTTTTTCACTCAAGAAAAATATTACAAGAGAAGAAAACATGGCTTCTTCATATTAAATGAGTTGGAGAAATATTTGAATGCTATTTGCTATCCTAAAGTTTCTGAAAATTAAGTTTTTTATACTAAAATATAATCCTTTCAAAAAATGTTTTTAACTATTATTTTTTGGAACAGAAAATAGTTCAGGTAAGTCCATAAATTTGGGAAGGATTTGAAAAATTATTTCTAGAATTTTTTTATTTTAGTTTGCTATTTTATTTTATCCCAAAGGTCCTTTGGTTTTTATATTAAAAAAACAAATTCTACCAGCCCAACCCGCAACTTATGGCCCACAGCCTCTGCCCGCTCCGAACCCACTAAATACTGGCCACCCGCCCCATCTCGCTCTTTCCCACGGCCAATGACGCCCTGACCCCACCTCTCCTTCCTCCTCCCGCATGCAACAATCAAGTCCGCTCGTGCACGCCGCCACCACTGCATGTGATTTTCTCGGGAACGTGTCCCTGAGCTTGCCCATCCTCCAAGGCTATGTCCTATAAATACCTACACCCGCCCTCTCTCGATCCCCCTAAAACCCCGAGCGCAAGACCACCTAAACTCCCGCACACGTCGTTCGCATCTCACTGGAGCCGCCGCTGTCCATCATTGTATTCTCATGCCGGTGAGCAAACCCATGATCCCTTCCTCTGTAATTCAGTTCCTCTCGCATTTGTGAACCTTTTTGACATCTTTTATTCAACAAGATCGCATCGGAGGTTTGCCCTCGAGCTCGCTCATCCGTCGTTGGAGCACGCAGAGCACCAGGAGCTCCGCCACTTCGCCTCGCCACCGTCCGACGTCCCCAAGCCCCTCCAATACCATCCTCGAGAACACCTCACTCGGCCACATTCACCCATCCACTCCGCCGCCCTCGACCACCGGAGACCCCGCCTCCATCGACGCCGATGCCCTCACCGCCATTCGCTACCATAGTAAGCCAGCCACTTCTCCCCTCTGTCTGATCTGTTGTTGACGATGTAGATTTGATCGTGTAGTTGCCCTTTTTTATTTTAGGCGAAATGGTACGGTTAACCATGTTAACTTCAGCTAAGTTGACCCGAGCCGATGGTTTATTAGGAACCGACCAATATATTTTTTAAATGTCGCAACCGTTCGATCGAGATCTAACCACCTAGGTTAAATCTGTTTTTTTATTTTGCTCACTGGATCATTTTTGTTAAGCATCGGCCATCCGCCCACAGTAGATAACCACAGCCACTCACATCGCGCCACGTTGCATCTCTGCCATAGTCAGTCTAAACTTAATTGTTTCAATCTCAGATTCCAACCCAATTTTTCTTTTAGCATATCTTTAATTCTATAAAGCAAAATAGTTTATTATTTTTCGTACTAATTCATAGAAATCACCTATATCCGGTGGCCCAAAATAAAAATATTTTTGAAGTTTTAAAATTTGAATTTGATCAAATTTCAATTTGAGCTTCATTAGGCCATAACATGAGTTTTAGAACTATGATTTAATTAATTCTTTTTGCAAATCGAAGCATATGAAATCTAGTTTCTGTTAAGATCTAATTCACACAACTTTTCTTCTGTTAAAATATGTGTTTTGTTCAGAAGTTTATTTGGTTCTTTTGGAGTTTCTCAAAAGTGTTTTCTTTGTTTTCTTTTTGGATCTTTGTTTCTTTGCTTATGTATGTTATTGTTTGATTATGCTAGATTGTCTGGGGTGCGAGGCTGAGTATTACCAATCCCTAGAGTTCATCGATCGTCAGCAAGTCAAGTTCACACTTTGATTATACTTTTATTAACTATGTTTTACTATGCATTAGTTTCACCCAATATTTGCATGAATAGGAATTGAGGTTGTGGTTATGGTTGTAGTTCATTAAGGTAGGAACCCATGATCCTAACACCCTGTGAATTTTCATTGCTCGTTAAGTTAGGTTTGCTTAGCCATGCTTTTGTAGATGCGGTGGTATGTGGGATTCATGCAAGTTGTGAGAGAGAATTAATAACTATGGATTGACATTAAGGTGGCAACAACTTAACACAACTATGGGTGGAATGGTACGGGTGCCTTGGAGAAACCAGTGGACTTGCCCAAAGGGATCCCAGAGGACCCGTGAGATCACCCTATGGACTGCCACCCAGGCTCAAATGGATCATATGGTACTTCATGCCTAGACGCTTCCATGTATAGCCACAAGCCATTATGGGCTTGGCATAGTGGAGTACGTTGTAGGAAACCTTACAGGGTGGTACTACGAAAGTAGGGGTTTATAGTTGGGATGCGTCTTGCCCAGGGTTAAGGGGACCTCTTCAGAAAAACTATGTCTCGCTTCTTATCATGGAGGTGGTCAAGTCTTATTGGGAGATGTGCGCAAACCTTTGCAGAGTGTATAAACTAATCATGATTAGTCATGTCCCCGGTTTATGGACAAATTTGAGTATATAGAAGTGAATTGTTGGTTTATCACATCACTTTATTTAATTAATGAATTGGGTTATTAATAACTTGAGTTTGATTTGGTGGAACCATCTCAATAAAGGCATTAAACTTTGTAGTAAATAAATTAATTCCTTTGTCGTAGGGAAAATTTAGCTTTATGCAAAAATTAAGCTTAGAGCCTCCACTAACCAAATATTCATATAGAGATAGACATTTTCACTATTATTCTATTTTGTGAAATTTCTAGCATATACCATATGCTGACCTACCTGACTGTAACGTCTCATGTTGTAGAGTTTTCGGACGAGGGTTAAGGTGCGATAGGTCGTTGTTCTGCACTCAGTTTTGTCGTGGAGTTGGATGGAATCATCTACCTATGAAGCTTCCGCAATTATTTTATTTAGATGGCCTTCAGCCATATTTATGTAACAAATACTCTTTTGAGGACCTCGATATAATAAAGTGTGTGATTGAACTCTGTTATAAATCCTAGAGTATTGTGTATGTCAGCATACTGATCCAGGGATGCCACTTAAGCACAAAGACTTTGATCCATTTGGGCCGGGTCGCTACATTTTCATTATCAAACTTGTCTTGTATATTTCGATGATGGGCTTCCTCAAATGCCCGAGGTCTTCGTGAGCAAGCAAGTTGGATGCACATCCACTTAGTTTTTAGTTTGAGCTCTCATACACTTGTAAATCATAGTGCATCCGTTGCATGGCAATCCCTACTCTGTCATTGACATCAATTGATGGGCATCTCCATAGCCCATTGATTAGGCGCGTCGATGTGAGACTATCTTCCTTTTTTGTTTTCACCTTAGTAATCTGTACCACCGCATTCTATTCCACCCATAGTGCAACGTCCATGGCTTATGCTCATGTATTGCGTGGGGGTTGAAAAAGCTGAAGCACGTTAAAAAGTATGAACCAATTGCTTGGCTGACATCGAGGTTGTACATGATTTATATTTTGTGTTAATAAGATGGAGCATGACAAGGATATATGCTTTTGTAGGGATAGCATTCTTTAGCATTTTTATTTTGAAAGCCATCATTGTTTGTTGGTATGCCTTTATGTCAAATTATAGATTATTGCTTTGAATCATTCGGATCTTAATATTCATACCCTAAAATAAAGATTACATGATAAACATGTTAGGTAGCATTCCAAAACAATAATTTTGCTTTTATCATTTACCTACTCGAGAACGAGCACGAATCAAGCTTGGGGATGCTTGATACGTCTCCAATGTATCTATATTTTTTATTGTTCCATGCTATTATAGTATCAATCTTGGCTGTTTTATGCAATTATATGCTATTTCATATCATTTTCTAAGACTAACCTATTTACCCAGTGTTGGTGTCAAAACCGACTGATCTCGGGTAGGGGGTCCCAAAGTGTGGACCTTGGATCGATAGGGAACAGTAGACATGGGACACGTTGTTTACCCAGGTTCGGGCCCTCTCTAGGAGGTAAAACCCTATGTCTTGCTTGATTGTATTGCTTGTGTATGATGGGGTTACAGAGTAGATCTACCATGAGATCAGATGAACTAAACCCTAACTAGTAGGATGGTGATTGTTCTCCTAGCCTCTACAGACTAAGCCCCCTAGTTTATATAGACACTAGGGGTGCTAGGGTTTACAAAGAGTCGGTTACATCAAGGAAACTATGGATCATCCATTATGACTTGGGTGGCACACCAAGGCACAAAAGGTCTTCGGTATGGATACGATGCGGCCCAATAGTCCAGACCATGTGAAAGGAGTCGGCACCTCGAGGACCCCCTAATCTAGGACTCCCTCAGTATCCCCCGAACTAGCTTTCAATGCTGGCTTCTGATAACTGATGGTAGACTCTGGCTTGTAGGTGAATTCCCCTTCTTCTTGAGTGTTCGGAATAATCCTTCCGATGTTGAGACTTTGATCAGTACTTGACTCAATTCGACCATGCACGAGGCCGTGTCTGGACTTCAAACTGTTCGTTTCACTTAGCCTAGAAGGTCAGTGTGACGCCCTCAATTCAATCGTACACTAATCATACACGCAAATGTGTACGATCAAGATCAAGGACTCACGGGAAGATATCACAACACAACTCTAGACACAAATTAAAATAATACAAGCTTTATATTACAAGCCAGGGGCCTCGAGGGCTCAAATACATAAGCTCGAATCCACAAGAGTCAGCGGAAGCAACAATATCTGAGAACAGACATGATTTAAACAAGTTTGCCTTAAGAAGGCTAGCACAAAAGCAACATCGATTGAAAAGGCAAGGCCTCCTGCCTGGGAGCCTCCTAACTACTCCTGGTCGTCGGCGTGCATCACGTGGTAGTAGGCACCCTCGGGGTAGCAACAGTCGTCAAAGGTGGCATCTGGCTCCTGGACTCCACCATGTGGTTGCAACAACCAGAAAGAAAAAAGAAGGGGGAAGGGGGAGCAAAGCAACCGCGAGTACTCATCCAAAGTACTCGCAAGAAAGGATCTACACTACATATGCAACATTATCAAAGGAAGGCTGTATATGTGGACTAGGCTGCAGAAATGCCAGAATAGAGAGAAGGCCTAGTCCTATCGAAGAGTAGCATCTTCTGGAAACCACTATCTTGCAGCCAACAGGAGGGAGTATAGTAGCATAAAGTAAAGTAGTAGTAGTGTTATCAACCTCGGCCAGAGATCCTTTCTCGACTCCCTGCGAGAAAGCAATCCCAGAGCCATACTATCCATTTCTCATCTCAATCCATTTCTCGTCACAAGTATCCAGTTCTAGTTGTATCGATCAGGATACAACTCCAAGTGTCTGTTACCGTAGGACAGGCTATCGATAGATGTTTTCTTCCCTACAGGGGTGCACCAACTTACCCACCACGCTCGATTAACTCCGGCCGGACACACTTTCCTGGGTCATGCCTGGCCTCGGCCAAACAATACGCCGCAACCCGACCTAGGCCTAATAGAGAGGTTTGCATGACGGACTAAACCTATGTCCCCAGGGGTCATAGGCCATCTCCCCGGGAACTCCTGCATGTTGCGTGGGCGGCCGGTGAGTAGACCTAGCTACCTCCTTAAAAAAGGCAGGTGCTTACGCAGTCCAACCCGGCGCGCGCCGCTTAGTCGCTGACGTCTATTAAGCTTCGGCTGATGTATACGACGCAGAACGCCCATACTATGCCCACGTGATGGTTAGTGCTATCAGGCCAGAGGCCCCTCGGATCAAATATCCAAATCATAGTGGATTAGGAACGCGCGGTAATAAGCAGAGACTCACGAAAGATGTGACTCCATTGCCCGTCTTGAGAACTTGGGGCAAGGGCTAAGAATGCCCGGCCATGCCTCGTAATTATCTCGCGGGCACCTTCCAGGTCAACCCGACTCCGCATCACTCGCAATTATGCTCGCGCGGGTACCCCTCAGGGTCGACCCGTCTTTAGTAACATTGTTCAGTGTAAAATCATAGTAATCATAGTAACTGTGTGTCTAAACATCAAGGGGAAAATCCGAGGAATCACCCCCTGTAAATTCCACTCGGTGTAATCATCAAGGTGAACGTAAGAGGAATCACCACCGAGGTTCACACTTGAGGGGTTGCACGACAGAGTCGTATCTGAAGTGGTTAAGGCGGAATCACCCTCGATGACCACGACCGAATAGCTACACTACAGGGTTAACATCAGAAGTGATGTAGAGGTATCACCCTCGGCACTCGATAGTAACCCAGCAGTGTCGAGCAACTAAGGGGAAAGTGATGTGCGGTGCCAGGGCCTGGTCTTCGATCCCATTGTTCGGGTCTTCGATGATGAAGTAGGGGCAACAAGGACAAGGTGGAGGTCACTGATGGATCACTAACCAACCTATACTAAGCAGTTTAGGATAAGCAGGTAAGGTAACAATAAGCAGGTTACAAAAGCAGGCTATGCATCAGAATAGGAGAAAACAATAACAATAGAAAATCTAATGCAAGCATGAGAGAATGGAAAGGGTGATATCGGGATGGTCAAAAGGGGGGGGGGCTTGCCTGGAAGCTCTGGCAAGGAGGGGTCATCGGTGACGTAGTCGATCATAGGGGCAGCATCGGTCTCGGGGTCTACCGGAGAGATGAGGGGGAAGAAAAATAAATATAAAGCAAACATAGCATCACAAAGCATAACATGGCAATATGATGTGCCTGGTTTGACCTAATGTATGGCTACAGGATATAGGTGAAGGGGGAATTCAACCGGGAATGTATTCCTAGTTCCGGACCTGTGTCAAACAGATGACTGGAGGGGAATGTTCCATGTTCAGATAATTAGAGGCATCTGAAAGGTATGTGGTTAGCGTATTCGGGTTTGTTGGATTTTTCTGAGCAACTTTCATGTATAAAGTTTTTCCAACCGAGCTACGGTTTATTTTCTATGAATTTCTAAAGTTTTAAACAATTATACAATTAAATTAATTCTAAAGATAAAAAGCTAGATTGCTAGACACACCCAGAAGTGTACCCAGCCAGGAGCTATGTGATGCTGATAGTGGGGTCCAGTCTACTGCTTAGTCAGTAGTTGACTGCTATCTGTTGACTAGTCAAACTATCAGGGGTAACCCACCTGTCATTGACCGATTGTTTAATTGATTTATTTACATCTGTTTAATTCACAATGGACCCACATGTCATACTCTAATGTTAGTTTAACATAGTTTTATAGTTTACCAACTAGTCAATTAGGGAGGTGGGTCCCTGAAGTCAGCGGGCCAGAGGGGTTCATTAGCGAGGGGGGGGGGGTCATTAGCGAGGCTGAAGAGGCCCAGCACGCACGGGTGCTGGACGCGCCGGCGGCCAGAGCCATCGGCTCGCACGGGAGAGACCGGGTGAGGGCGACCACTGGGGAGAGGGACCAGCGCAGGAGGGGGCCGGCGGCTACGCAGTGGGCAGCGGCGGCGGCGGCGCAAAGCAGCAGTGGCAGAGGCGGCGATGTGTGGGGCGAACGAGGGAGAGTCAAACAGCAGAGGGGCGCGGTCATAGTTCAAGAGTGCATGGACGTTGTGCTACGGCTAGCCTCCGAGCGTTGTGAGCGGCTAGGCTGGCTACTGAGAGCTCCTAGAGCATGATGGCCAGCAGGAGTGGGCTCGGGCAGCTCGGCATCAAGACGTTCCCCGGTCATGGCGGATGGCAGAGCCAGCGGTTGCGGCCAGCTAGCTAGAGCAAGACGCGTGCGACTAGAGAGAGGGAGGAGAGGGAGACACTCACTGGGGAGGCACACATAGGCCCGGTGAGTGCATAGGAGCAGCAGCGGCGTTGGATTTGAAGAGGAACAATGACGACACCAGGATGAAGACGACCTCGATCCGACGTAGCAGGGGCATACCGACTTGTTCTTCTCCATGTAGTCGAAGTGGGCGAGGTAGAGGGAGCCCCTGGACATGGAGCCAGCCCGCAAGGAGCGTGGTGGTCGCGTGGATGTGGGAGGCCATGGCGATGGCTGGGTTCGGGTGAGGGTGGAGAAGGGGATCTGGGGCGGGGGCGGAATGGAGCAAGAGGGCCTAGGGGAGAGGGGGCAAGTGGGAGAGACGGGATGAGGGGAGTCCGAGGCGTCGCCCTTATCCCCTCGGGGCGGCACCGGTGAGGCTGGTCCGGCGGGGACGAGCCTCTGTAGCGACTCGGCTCGTGGGAACAGGGAGGAGGGAGGCGGCCGGGGGAGATGAGCTAGACCAATTGGGCCTGCTGGTCAGGGTGGCCAAGGCCCAAAGGGGGCACGGGGGCTTCTCCCCATTTTATTTTTATTGTTTTATAAATTAAATAGCTAGCCCCAGTTTTATTCATTTTAGAGCATTTAAACACCTTATAAAAATGTTGTTTCAACATGACAATTATCCTGGGATTATTTTCCACACTTTGAACATTTTAGTTTGCATGTTTGAAAATTTTGAATTTGGACTTTAATTTGAATCATGATTTGGATCAAGTGAGGATTAGCAACAGTAATGTGATGACATGGCACCATTAGCAGGGGATTACTGTAGCTTAATTATCTGGGCATCACAATTCTCCTCCACTACAAGAAATCTTGTCCTGAGATTTAAGAGGTGGAGTAAGGGGAAAGACTCGGGAAGGGCAGAGCTCAACACAAGATAGGTACGTGGGGACTATGTCAGTGAACGTGGCATAGCGGCATCTCTCAACTCGAAATTCAAGAATGTCATCGAGAGCAATGTGAGGTGCAATAAGAAGCTTCAACCTGGTAGACAATCGTTTGTTGCCTGAAACAAGGGGTGAAAGGGATTCAGAGCAATGGGTATAAGTAGTGCATCTGATACCAGAACAGATCGCCTCTCGGAAGGCGGCTCGGGATTTTCATATGAGGCCAAGCGTGAGAAATAACCTTAGAAACAAGGGTGTATAGGAGAGCCAGGTTTTGATCTTGTGGAACTATGGATTATGGGCCCACCATGTAGGTTAAAAGCAGGAAGGCGCTAGCATCTTGAACTGTCATGATAGCAAGGCAGGTCAGAGGATAGCCTGTCAATTATGTTGGCAACAAAGTTTGGTACCAAAGGCGTGGGACGAAGAGAACATTTTCCTGCTCGTAAGACAAGGCGGACCAATAGGCAAAGTTCTCGTCCATCGGAGGTTACCGGAATGTCATCAACAATTGTAACAGGGTCTTACTGACAGAGTTGTACACTGAGGTGCTTACTTAAGCAGGGATTTATCTCTGCTCAAACTAGATTACAAGAAAGGTGAAACAAATCAATGGAAAGTAAAAATGTGATTATTATGATAATCAGACAAATGGAAAGGAAAGGTGTTTATGCCCAAGTATTAGAGTATAACTTTCCCAAGGAAAGGCAGAGCATGATAGGGCTCCAAGTATTAAACCATTTAGACAAAGGGGCAAGGAATTTATGAGGTTTACCCATATAATGGCGTTTGGATAATTGATCAAGAACAGTTAGCATTGCGTTCCCAATGTTCTTGTTGACGATCGGAGTACCACACACATGCTTCGGGATAACCTTGACATGGTCATCAGGTAAGGGTCAGACCTTGGGAACACAAAGGATCCATCGGGAATTTTTAGAACATCTCATGCAATTTTATCAGGGAAAAGATGAGGAGGTGGTCGATGGGTTCAACAGCAATCCATCAACATGTCACAAAGGATGTATTTCCAATATTATATGAACAAGTTTGTGTTGAGGCGAAGGCATAAATGTTGTCGATGATAACACAAATCATCGAGGGGCAAGGATGGTATTTCTCATCATGAATTTAATTAATATCCTGGAAGAGCTTAGAATGTTGATGACGATCATGACACATTTGTCGAGAAATTTCATGAAGATGTAATCGATCGGCAATGACGGCAAGTCAAAGGGATGATGAAGGGAAAGGTTATTGGGACTACAGGTATGACACAAACTCGAAATCAAGCTTGTTGTTCAAGGCGAAATGATATGACGAGGAAGACCGACGTAAGCTTAGCTCGTCGTCGAAAATTGTGCTCCGAAAAGAAGGACCAGGTAGCACAGTTAAATTTTAGCACGATAGAGATATAGCCGATCAGGCTAGGAATGACTTGAAGGATTATTAAACTCGTGAGCAACAAAAATTACTTAGAGTTATCGAGTCAGGGTGCAGAATCGATTCACTTATCAGTGTTATCAAGTGATTAATAACTCATAACCTGAGGAAAATCTGAAATCAGGGAGTAGCAATACCAGATGAAGACTCATAGGAAGCAACACAGTTCTTTGATATCCTCGAGGTACCGGAGGGTAATACTCAAGGGAAGATCAAAAATAGAGGTTGCAGAGATGTATTGATCTGCAGAAGACAAGTGCTTGAACTTATCCGAGAAATGGAATCAAAGAAGAACAATCACGGTCAGGACCACGATTGCAAAGAATCAATTTATAGATGCAAGATGAGCTTATATGAAGGGACCATTTGATTATAAGAGAAGCTTCCATGATAAGATCCACATCGTGTCTATGGGCATGAACACAAAGTTCAAGGTCGACTCCGACTTCTTCATTGCATAACCTCTCATTTACTTCTCGCTTTTGATGAAGTTGTAGTGTAGAAATTTTTATCCGGCGTCACACCATGAGAGTATGACCCATAGAAATTTCCGTGTTCACACAAATTAGGGAAGCATTAGGTTCAATCCATAGGGGCATCTTAGGAACATATACCACAAACTCCACGCGTAAAATAACACAAGCTCAAAGGCTGAGCATGGTTGAGAAGGCATAGGATACAATTTACGAAAGGCATTATGTATCTGAGGAAAGGCTCAAAAGGTTATTGAATATGAAGGACGTTATCGGATAAAATCCAACAAAAGATCAGGTGGTCGACAAAGGCTCTGATGGGAGTATAGGTACTCAATCAGAGGAAGAAGATTGCAAATGCATCGGTTTATGGGAACATCTGAATAAGCCGAAGCTTACATGCGAAGGGTTTACAATTTCAAAATCGGGGAATCAGAGGCAGATGCTCTGATAAAAAAATGAGTATGTTGAATAGAGTTAGATGGTCATTCAATCAAGAATTGATTTATCGAGAACCAGCGCATGTCCAGAATGACGTCTGAGCCAGTAGGATGAATTCTAGGAAAGAACTGATGATTGCGAGTATTCACACACAGGTTGAATCAAAGAGGCCAGAATGATAGTGATAAGAGATATCAACAATGATTACTTGTCATATGGAACTATCCATAATGCAAGCAGGCAAGAATTTCAAGAGCAATAGGGTGTAGAGGATTTTGAAAGATCAGATAGCATTTTCAGGTATTTTGGAAAATATATGAACAACTGGGAACGAACGAACCCCGGTTAAGTGAATTATCGGTAGTGCGAAAAGAAGCTGCAAAGCAGAAGGCACAAAGGATTCTCGGAACAACGGAGAGTACTAGGGGTAACTTCTAACAACAAGAGCAACTGGGGATGAAGGTACAAATGGCAACGATGTTATCCATGGGGACTTATCGGTGGTCAGGAACTTCAAAGTAGTGGGCACAGGGTCTCCGGAAACATCGAGGAGTATCCGCAGAATCTTCTGGCGAAGCAAGCGATCATCGGTAATGTCGGGGCTCTTCGGGAGGAAGTGGGTACGAGAACCTAATGTCGGAGTTAGTAAAATGTTTAACCCGAATGGAAGAGAGCTTAGAGTCCCAGAGTATAGACAAGGAGTAAAAATCCTAATACCACCCAATGGCGACGTGGGCCCGTAAGACACACAACTAATGTTAGCAAAAGTTTTTCAGTGACTAGACTCAACTTCGGCCAAAGAGTTGAAAAGGGGGATACCTATAGGCAGTCAGCTTTGATACCAACTAGTGACGCCCTCGATTCAATCGTACACTAATCATACACGCAAATGTGTACGATCAAGATCAAGGACTCACGGGAAGATATCACAACACAACTCTAGACACAAATTAAAATAATGCAAGCTTTATATTACAAGCTAGGGGCCTCGAGGGCTCGAATACATAAGCTCGAATACGTGAGAGTCAGCGAAGCAACAATATCTGAGTACATACATGATTTAAACAAGTTTGCCTTAAGAAGGCTAGCACAAAAGCAACATCGATCAAAAAGGCAAGGCTTCCTGCTTGGGATCCTCCTAACTACTCCTGGTCGTCGGCGTCCGTCACGTGGTAGTAGGCACCCTCGAGGTAGCAACATTCGTCAAAGGTGGCATCTGGCTCCTGGACTCCACCATCTTGTTGCAACAACCAGAAAGAAGAAAGAAGGGGGGAAAGGGGGAGCAAAGCAACCGTGAGTACTCATCCAAAGTACTCGCAAGCAAGGATCTACACTACATATGCAACATTATCAAAGGAAGGCTGTATATGTGGACTGGGCTGCAGAAATGCCAGAATAGAGAGAAGGCCTAGTCCTATCAAAGAGTAGCATCTTCTGGAAACCACCATCTTGCAGCAAACATGAGGGAGTAGAGTAGCATAAAGTAAAGTAGTAGTAGTGTTATCAACATCGGCCAGAGATCCTTTCTCGACTCCCTGTGAGAAAGCAATCCTAGAGCCATACTATCCATTTCTCATCTCAATCCATTTCTCGTCACAAGTATCCAGTTCTAGTTGTATCGATCGGGATACAACTCCAAGTGTCCGTTACCGTATAGGGCAGGCTATCGATATATGTTTTCTTCCCTACAGGGGTGCACCAACTTACCCGCCACACTCGATTAACTCCTGCCGGACACACTTTCCTGGGTCATGCCTGGCCTCGGCCAAATAATACGCCGCAACCCGACCTAGGCTTAATAGAGAGGTCAGCACGCCGGACTAAACCTATGTCCCCAGGGGTCATGGGCCATCTCCCCGGGAACTCCTGCACGTTCCGTGGGCGGCCGGTGAGCAGACCTAGCTACCTCCTTCAAACAGGCAGGTGCTTACGCAGTCCAACCTGGCGTGCGCCACTCAGTCGCTGACGTTTATTAAGCTTCGGCTGATGTATACGACGCAGAACGCCCATACTATGCCCAGATGATGGTTAGTGCTATCAGGCCAAAGGCCCCTCGGATCAAATATCCCAAACGTAGTGGATTAGGAACGCGCGTAACAAGCAGAGACTCACGAAAGATGTGACCCTGTTGCCCCGTCTCGAGGACTTGCGACAAGGGCTAAGAATGCCCGGCCACGCCTCGTAATTATCTCGCGGGCACCTTCCAGGTCAACCCGACTCCGCATCACTCGCAATTATGCTCGCGCGGGTACCCCTCAGGGTCAACCCGTCTTTAGTAACATGGTTGAGTGTAAAGTCATAGTAATCATAGTAACTGTGTGTCTAAACATCAAGGGGAAAACCCGAGGAATCACCCTCGGTGAATTCCACTCGATGTAATTATCATGGTGAACGTAAGAGGAATCACCCCCGAGGTTCACACTTGAGGGGTTGCATGACAGAGTCGTATCGGAAGTGGTTAAGGCGGAATCACCCTTGATGACCACGACCGAAAAGCTACACTACATGGTTATTATCAGAAGTGATGTAGAGGTCTCACCCTCGGCACTCGATACTAACCTAGCAGTGTCGAGCAACTAAGGGGAAAGTGATGTGCGGTGTCGGGGCCTGGCCTTTGATCCCGTTGATCGGGTCTTCAATGATGAAGCAGGGGCAACAAGGACCAGGTGGGGGTCACTGATAGATCACTAACCAACCTATACTATGCAGTTTAGGATAACCAGGTAAGGTAACAATAAGCAGGTTACAAAAGCAGGCTATGCATCAGTATAGGAGCAAACAATAACAATAGCAAAATCTAATGCAAGCATGAGAGAATGGAATGGGCGATATCGGGATGATCAAAAGCAGGGGGGCTTGCGTGGAAGCTCTGGCAAGGAGGGGTCGTCGGTGACGTAGTCGATCACAGGGGCAGCATCGGTCTCGGGGTCTACCGGAGAAAATAGGGGGAAGAAACAATAAATATAAAGGAAACATAGCATCACAAAGCATAACATGGCAATATGATGTGCCCGGTGTGACCTAACGTATGGCTACACGATATAGGTGAAGGGGGGATTCAACCGGGAACGTATTCCGGGTTCCGGACCTGTGTCAAACAGATGACCGAAGGGGAATGTTCCATGTTCAAATAGTTAGAGGCATCTGACAGGTATGTGGTTAGCGTATTCGGGTTCGTTGGATTTTTCTGAGCAACTTTCATGTATAAAGTTTTTCCAACCGAGCTACGGTTTATTTTCTATGAATTTCTAAAGTTTTAAACAATTCTAGAATTAAATTAATTCTAAAGCTAAAAAGCTAAATTGCTAGACACACCCAGAAGTGTACCCATCCAGGAGCTATGTCAGGCTGACAGTGGGGTCCAGTTGACTACTTAGTCAGCAGTTGACTGTTATCTGTTGACTAGTCAAACTATCAGGGGGACCCCACCTGTCATTGACCGATTGTTTAATTGATTTATTTACATCTGTTTAATTCACAAGGGACCCTCATGTCATACTCTAATGTTAGTTTAACAGAGTTCTATAGTTTACCAACTAGTCAATTAGGGAGGTGGGTCCCTGAAGTCAGCGGGCCAGAGGGGTTCATTAGTGTAACGAACCGAACCTGATAAGATTCGATGTTTATGTGCTTACAGTGCTAGTCCCAGGATTGACTCGCTAGCACACACAGTACATATGAATATCAAATAACAAGTGCATCATTTACTATAACGTATGATCCAGAATTCATAAGATATTACAAACTTAATAGCACATGGCTAACTTATTCAATAATAATAGCGAAAATGTATCATAAGTAAACGATGAGTCCATCAATGCCCATTGGAGAACATGTTGAGAGAAGACTCGCGACCCTATTGTATCTCACTGATCATCCGAAAATCCTGCAACATGATAAGTTGCAGCCACAAAGGGTCAATACATTGAATATATTGGCGAATCACACAATATCATAAAGCAAACCTACATCCACAAGCAAAGTATGACAAACAAAACACTCAAGTTTGGTTTCGCATAAAACTACCTTCACCTACCTCCACGACATAGGCAAGGTGCAAACAACACAGATGATAAAGATCTTCAAAATGTCTCAAGTGCGATCAGTCCTGGCGCATTCTCTTGGGACAATAGAGCGCTCAGCCAGTGACACATTCACGTGAGAAAAAGCCCCAACATATCAAGTGCGCTCAGTCATGGCGCATTCTCTAGGGACAATAGAGTGCTCAGCCAGTGACGCATTCACGTGAGTAAAAGTCTCGAGCCTACAGCTATAAACGCTCACCACTTCCATGCATCACTTGGCACATGCCCACGTATACCGTAGCAAGTTGATCACACCATCACATAATACAATCAATATCAGAATATGACAACAGAGAAGATACAAATCAAACCAAGCACATGTCATAGCATAAAAATCACACATGCATAGTAAAGTATAGGATGAGAAAAATCAAAAGTGCAAACTTTCCTTGAACGGTGCTGAAGTACTCTAACGATTAATTCCGATCCGCTTCGCACTGCGGACAAACTATATGATTAACGAAGGCACTGATAAATAAATCATGCTCACATAACATCACAATAAAGTAAACAACAAGGAATTTAAATAAAAACTTAATTAACAGAACATATTAGTAGGTATATATTATCTACATGCTAGTAGGATCACAATGCAAAAAGAATCAACTAATTTGGATCAACGGTTTAAAAGATATGGCCTCCGGAAGTTTGAATTCAAATTTAAATAAATTCAAATTTGAGTAGTTCAAAAATGTAAATTTTGATTCTATAGTATTACCCTGGTCACTACGAGTACACAGGAAAAAAATCGATGAATTTGGTGTTACGGAGCTCAAGGTAAACCTAAATGAAAATATTATATGAAATCTGCCCAAAAGAATTGTGCCAAAAAGTGTTCCTGGAAGAACTGTTGCGGCTGCTGTGGCGTTGCCATGTGGCGCATTACTAGTGGCTGGGTAGTGTCCGCTGCATGGACTAAACGGCAAACGACCTCTAAATAGCGCATACCTATTCGAGGAAAAAAAAGAACAAGATTTAATCTGGACCGTCGGAGGGAGATCGGACGGATAAGATCGGCTCACTGGAGGAAACAGATTGAGGCGTCACGGGAGTTGGAGAAGAACGACGCCGGTGGCTCGGGCGGCGATGGTGGCGCGTCTCCGGCGGGTCTCCGGAGGCGGTGAGTGGGTGGATGTATGCGGCGGCGTACAGCGGTTGGTTATGTGACTTTAGACAGCGACGGGGCTTCCTCTGTTGGCGATGCCGAAGGGCTGGAGTGTCGCTGGCGGTGCTCTGCTTCGGGTGGAGGTTCTAGAGCTCGTTTCAGTGACGCCCTGCGCGATAATATGAGTGAGGGAGGTAGAGGAGATAGGGGAGAATAGAATATGGACAAGAGGAGATGCTGGGAACCTCCAGGCGCGACGGAAACGACCGGCGAAGGAGCTTCTGCGGCGGAACTCCGCCAAGATCGCGAAATCAACCTAGGGCACGGGAGACTGCGATTTTGGCGAAAAATCGGACAAGCCGGACGTGGGGAGTATATATATGGAGAAGGGCGTGCAGGAGGAGCAGCGGATCGATCAAATCCATCGAAGGATTCAGATCGGACTTGTTGTCCAGGAAGAACATGGCTGAGATGGGAGATGACAAGCGGGCCAGGTCAGTCAGCGGAAGAGAGGTGAAAGAGAGAGAAAAACAAATAGGAAAGGCTCAGGAGTGGGATGTAGCTGTGCGGGCAAATGGGTCGGCCTGCTGACCCTGTGCTGCTCCCTTGCGCGCACGACGAGGGAATCGAGTTGGCCTGCGGTTGTCCAAGCCCATGCGAACAGTAATATCTGGCTAAAAACTTTACTGCACAGCATAACTATTGGCTAAAAATAAAATAGAACATTGCTTCCTAAAAATACCAGGACACACAGTAAAATACTACTACTAAAATAAATTACAGGAACAATAGTTCCACCAGTAATGCAATTTTGGAAATTTGTACAAACAACAATAAAACAATCAAATAATATATTTTGGAGATTATGAAAAATACCAGAACATATCAAATGAACAGGAAAATATTATTCTGGACATTATGAACAGTTTTAAAATAGGGGAGAAGTCATGTTATCTTCACTCCAAATATTTGCCTTAAGTTGCAATAACGATTTGAACAATCAGAAAAATTAAAATATGCATAGAAAATGAAGATGAAAAATAATGATCCTATTAACATACCAAATTTGAAAATTTGGGATGTTACGAATCTACGCCCCTTAAAATGAATCGCGTCCTTGAGATTCGAGTTGGCTAGCAAAGTTTAAAGATGGGTACTTGATATAATCCATATTCCAAAGTTTCAAGGCTTACTAATTGCATATTTCCAAAACTCCCTTAACATGACTAAATATGATGCACCAATACTGAAAGAACGGTCATAATAATTGGAACTTGATTAAAACCTTACCGAAGACTGGTGCCTTATTAGCTCTTCCCACCCTTGTGTGGTTCACATGTCCCCTTTCAACGTGATCCAACGTGTCCTCTCCAGAACTCCCACTGTCATAATTGATGTTCTTTAATAGAGGACAGTTGTTTGAATAATGCCCTAGGTCCCTGCACCTGTAACAAAGTAACTGACTGATATCCTTCTTGGTCGGCGTCGATAGGTCGTGGTTGTTGCCATCCCTATGACCATTGTGGTTGTGTCCATTGTCGTTGTGATGATTATGCACATCGTGGTTATAACCATTATAAATGTCCACCTCAGAATCATAGTACTCAGAAGATGCTGACGAACTATGGTGCTTCTGTTGTCCTCTAGAGTTGAACTCTATGTCGCTTGCCTTCCTCCTGCGGTTCTCCACTTGTTGAAACTTTCCTTCAAGTACAATAGCCTTATCAATAAGCTCCTGACAGTTATTAAATGTCGCCACTGTCAACTGAATACTCAACTCATCGTCTAGACCTTCAAGAAACTTCTCCTGTCTAGCTGCATCAATGTTAACATCATTAGGGGCATAGCATGCAAGATTATTGAATTCCTCCACAAATGCATTCACAGTGCGACCTCCTTGACACAAGCTGCGAAACTCCTTCTTCTTCAGACTCATAGCACCAGCAGACACATGTGCGGCGCTAAAACCTGCCTGAAACTGTGCCCAAGTGATAGTAGCAATAGGATAAGTGACCAAGTAATTGTCCCACCATGCTGCGGCTGGTCCTTCTAACAAATGTGAGGCAAACCTCAATCTCTCTACATCAGTGCAACCAACTGTCTCCAAAATTCTGTTAACTGAGCGCAGCCAATCATCATCCACAATAGGTTCAGGGGTGCTAGAAAACCTCTGAGGATTCAACCTCAAGAAATGAGTAAGTGCATCAACTGGGGGTGGTGGTGGATTATTGTTGTTGTTGTTGTTGTTGTTCTGGTTCTGAACAAGTAACTGGATCAACTGGTTTTGTCCCTGAAGCAACTGTTGCATGTACGGTGGTATGTCATTGTTGTTGTTGTCTCCTGAACCACTGCCTCTAGTGTTACGCCTCGGCGGCATCTGATCGGTAAGCATGGGTGAGATATAGACAGAAATAGGTCTAAGGGGAAAAACACTACCCATATGCTCATGCTAACAACTAAAACTCCAACAACAATAAAAACAAACACTAAATTCACATAGTTCACACAAGTTACCAAAACTATCCTAAAATAATCACATCAAAAGAGCACATATGATCGATCAAAGCACACAAATGCAAGCAAAACCTACAGGTAAGGTCATATCCACAAGAGATATGATCTCATCATACTACCGCAAATCGTTTATCAGTAACAAATTAGTAATGGTGGTCTGTCAATTAAAACTTCTTAAATAACACTAATATAATTCCAGGGGTCATCTATATTTGAAAAGTAAAGATATGAGTACAAGAGTATGAACTAACAAGTAGACAACAAGTTGCAAAGCAAGTTTTCACTCCTATGGCTATTCTAATCCATTTTCTAGGGTCAGGACCTACAGTCAACACACTGCTCTGATACCATCTGTAATGATCCAAACCTGATAAGATTTGATGTCTCTATGCTTACAGTGCTAGTCCCTGGATCGACTCGCTAGCACACACAGTACATATGAATATCGAATAACAAGTGCATCATTTACTATTACGTATGATCCAAAATTCATAATATATTACAAACTGAATAGCACATGGCTAACTTATTCAATAATAACAGCGGAAATGTAGCATAAGTAAATGATGAGTCCATCAATGCCCACTGGAGAACATGTTGAGTGAAGGCTCGCGACCCTATTGTATCTTACTAATCATCTGAAAATCCTGCAACATGATAAGTTGTAGCCACAAAGGGTCAATACATTGAATGTATTGTCAAATCACATAATATGATAAAGCAAACCTACATCCACAAGCAAAGTATGAAAAACAAAACACCAAGTTTGGTTTTGCGTAAAACTACCTTCACCTACCTCCACGACATAGGCAAGGTGCAAACAACACAGATGATAAAGATCTTCAAGATGTCTCAAGTGCGCTCAGTCCTGGCGCATTCTCTAGGGATAATGGAGCGTCAGCCAGTGGCGCATTCACGTGAGAAAAAGCCCCGACAACTCAAGTGCGCTCAGTCATGGCGCATTCTCTAGGGACAATAGAGCGCTCAGCCGGTGATGCATTCACATGAGTAAAAGTCCCGAGCCTACAGCTATAAGCGCACACCACTTCCATGCATCACTTGGCACATGCCCACGTCTACCATAGCAAGTTGATCACACCATCACATAATATAATCAATATCAGAATATGACAACAAAGAAGATACAAATCAAACCAAGCACATGTCATAGCATAAAAATGACACATGCATAGCAGAGTATAGGATGAGCAAAATCAAAAGTGCAAACTTGCCTTGAACAATGCTGAAGTACTCTAACGATTAATTCCGATCCGTTTCGCACTCCGGACAAACTATATGATTAACAAAGGCACTGATAAATGAATTGTGCTCACGTAACACCACAATAAAATAAACAGCAATGAATTTAAATAAAAAGTTAATTAACAGAACATATTAGTAGGTATATATTATCTACATGCTAGTAGGATCACAATGCAAAAAGAATCAACTAATTTGGATCAACGGTTTAAAAGATATGGCTTCTAGAAGTTTGAATTCAAATTTAAATAAAATTCAAATTTGAGTAGTTCAAAAATGTGAATTTTGATTCTACAGTATTATCCTGCTCACTACAGTACACAGGAAAAAGAATCGATGAATTTGGAGTTACGGATCTCAAGCTGAACCTAAATGAAAATATTATATGAAATCTGCCCAAAAGAATTGTGCCAAAAAGTGTTCCGGGAAGAACTGTTGCGGCTGCTATGGCGTTGCCACGTGGCGCATTACTAGTGGCTGGGTAGTGTCCGCTGCATGGACTAAACGGCAAACGGCCTCTAAATAGCGCATACCTATTCGAGAGAAAAAACCAGAACAGGATTTAATCTGGACCGTCGGAGGGAGATCGGACGGATAAGATCGGCTCACCGGAGGAAACAGATTGAGGCGTCACCGGAGTTGGAGAAGAACGACACCGGCAGCTCGGGCGGCGATGGTGGGGCGTCTCCGGTGGGTCTCCAGAGGCGGTGAGTGGGTGGATGTATGCGGCGGCGTACGGCGGTTGGTTAAGTGACGTTAGATAGCGGCGGGGCTTCCTCTGTTGGCGATGCCAAAGGGCTGGAGTGTCGCCGGTGGTGCTCTGCTTTGGGTGGAGGTTCTAGAGCTCGTTTCGGTGACTCCCTGCGCGATAATATGAGTAAGGGAGGTAGATGAGATTGGGGAGAATAGAATAGGGACAAGAGGAGATGCTGGGAACCTCCAGGCACGACGGAAACGACCGGCGAAGGAGCTTCTGCGGCGGAACTCCGGCGAGATCGCGAAATCAACCTAGGGCACGGGAGACTGCGATTTTGGCGAAAAATCGGACAAGCCGGACGTGGGGAGTATATATATGGAGAAGGGCGTGCAGGAGGAGCAGCGGATCGATCAAATCGATCGAAGGATTCAGATCAGACTCGTTGTCCAGGAAGAACACGGCTGAGATGGGAGATGACAAGCGGGCCAGGTCAGTCAGCGGCAGAGAGGTGAAAGAGAGAAAAAACAAATAGGAAAGGCTGAGGAGTGGGCTGCAGCTGTGCAGGCAAATGGGTCGGCCTGCTGACGCTGTGCTGCTCCCTTGCGCGCACGGCGAGGGAATCGAGTTGGCCCGCGGTTGTCCAAGCCCATGCGAACAGTAATATCTGGCTAAAAACTTTACTTCACAGCATAACTATTGGCTAAAACTAAAATAGAACATTACTTCCTAAAAATACCAGAACACACAGTAAAATACTACTACTAAAATATATTACAGGAACAATAATTCCACCTGTAATGCGATTTTGGAAATTTGTACAAACAGCAATAAAACAATCAAATAATATATTTTGGAGATTATGAAAAATACCAGAGCATATCAAATGAACAGGAAAATATTATTCTGGACATTATGAACAGTTTTAAAATAGGGGAGAAGTCATGTTATCTTCACTCCAAATATTTGCCTTAAGTTGCAATAATGATTTGAACAAGCAGAAAAATTAAAATATGCATAGAAAATCATGATTAAAAATAATGATCCGATTAACATACCAAATTTGAAAATTTAGGATGTTACACAGCGAGGGGGCGGGGGTCATTAGCGAGGCTGAAGAGGCCCAGCACGCACGGGTGCTGGAGGCGCCGGCGGCCAGAGCCTTCGGCTCGAACGGGAGAGGCCGGGTGAGGGCGGCCACTGGGGAGAGGGACCAACACAAGAGGGGTCGGTGGCTACGCAGTGGGCAGCGGCTGCGGTGACGCAAAGCAGCAGTAGCTGCAGGAGGCGGCGAGGTGTGGGGAGAACGAGGGAGAGTCGAACAGCGGACGGGCGCGGTCGTAGTTCGAGAGCACGTGGACGTTGTGCTACGGCTCACCTCCGAGCGTTGTGAGTGGCTAGGCGGGCTACTGAGAGCTCCCAGAGCATGATGGCCAGCAGGAGTGGGCTCGGGCATCTCGGCGTCGAGCCGTTCCCCGGTCATGGCGGACGACAGAGCGAGCGGTTGCGGCCAGCTAGCTAGAGCAAGACGCGGGCGGCCAGAGGGTGGAAGGAGAGGCGGACGTTCACTGGGGAGGCACACGTAGGCCCGGTGAGTGCGTAGGAGCAGTAGCGGCACCGGATTCAAAGAGGAACGACGACGGCAGCTGGATGAAGACGACCTCGATCTGGTGTAGCAGGGGCATCCCGACTTGTTCTTATCCATGTAGTCAAAGTGGGCGAGGTAGAGGTAGCCCCTGGACACGGAGCCAGCCCGCCAGGAGCATTGTGGTTGCGTGGATGAGGGAGGCCATGGCGATGGCTGGGTTCGGGTGAGGGTGGAGAAGGGGATCTGGGGCGGGGCGGAATGGAGCCAGAGGGCCTGGGGGAGAGGGGGCAAGTGGGAGAGAAGGGATGAGGGGAGCCCGAGGCGTCGCCCTTATACCCTCGGGGCGGCGCCGGCAAGGTTGTTCCGGTGGGGACGAGCCTCTGTAGCGATTCGGGTCAGGGGAACAGGGAGTAGGGAGGCGACCGGGGGAGATGAGCTAGACCAGTTGGGCATGCTGGTCCGGGTGGCCAAGGCCCAAAGGGGGCACTGGGGCTTCTCCCCCTTTTCTTTTTATTGTTTTATAAATTAAATAGCTAGCCCCTGTTTTATTCATTTCAGAGCATTTAAACACCTTATAAAAATGTTGTTTCAACATGACAATTATCCTGGGATTATTTTCCACACTTTGAACATTTTAGTTTGCATGTTTGACAAATTTAAATTTGGACTTTAATTTGAATCATGATTTGGATCAAGTGAGGATTAGCAACACTAATGTGATGACATGGCACCATTTGCTGGGGGGGGGGGGTACTGTAGCTTAATTATCCGGGCGTCACAGTCATCCATTTAAGGGTGATCAGTATACTCGACGGACAATTTTCGGCGAAGGGTCGCGTTCAATCGCACCATTACGAGGGCTTAACGCGCGGTTCGCGGGCATCCCCTCCCTCGACACGTCTTATCTAGGCAAAGAACACACTCCATTTTGATCAATGATCCCACACATCTATCCGTGCGTGACGCTTTGGATACATCGGGAAGTGGCGAGGCCAACGATGTGTTTAAAGGACTCCTGGTATCCTGGCCGCTTATAAAGAGGAAACAACCACAGTTATCCCTATACGCCGTTCTTCTTGCTTTTTCGGCACCTCTCCTAATCTATAGAGCTCAAGCGCCTCGTCTCATCCTTTCTCCAAACTCCGCTCCCTGTACTAGGCGATTGTAGAGCCAAGATGCGATTCTATCCCAATCACGTGATGAATTCATGATTGGGGCACAACCGCATTTCGAGCGCATAGCAAGGTAGATATCATTACAACATACCATGTACTAAATAGATCAGAATACAAGATAAAGACTTACACTCGCCACAAGCTACAACAAGAATACATGAATACATCAATACATATCAATCATCAAGATCAGGATCCGACTATAGATGAAATCAAACGAAAAAAGAAGAATGACATCCACCCTGCTAATCCTAGGCTCCTGACCCGAAACCTATTCCTTGATCGAGGAAGAAGATGCAGAAGAACTCCAACAGCAAACAAGCATTGCTCTCACGTCAGATCATCACATTACATGTACCTGCACCTATTGTTGTAGTAATCTGTGAGCCACGAGGACTTAGCAATCCCATTACCATGGGTATCAAGACTAGCAAAGCTAGATGGGTATGGAATGGTTAAGTGGTTAGGTTGCAGCTAGCACTAAGCATATGTATGGTGGCTAACTTACGAGTACAAGAATAAGTAGAGAAGCTATGCATAACGGTCGCAATCTAATAATGATCAAGAAGTGAGCCTGAACTACTTACGATTCAATCATACCCCCACCATGTTCTGTTCCCGAACATCCTCGGAAAAAGACGATCACGGTTATGCATGCGGTTGCTGTATTTTAATTCAGTATTAGTGTAAACTTCTCTACAACCGGATATTATAATTTCCAATCTACCACATAACCGCGGGCATGGCTCTCGAAAAGATTAAACCCTGCAGGGGTGTCCCAACTCAGTCCATCACAAACTCTCACGATCCACGGAGGAAAATCCTCCATTCTGGAACAACTCGATCAAGCTCGGATAATGGTAAAACAAAACCAGCAAGACCTCCCGACGTGCCGACACCCTGATAGGTGTCGCGTGTATCTCGCCTCAGGCCACAATCGGATGAGCAGTCCGTACAACTAAAACATGCCCTCTAGTTTCCCCTTGGTGGCGCCGCAAGGGGCTCTAGTTTGGACCAACACTCATGAGGAGCATTGCCCGGGTTGTTGATTAGTTATCCTCGGGTACCGGTAAGTCCCTATGCAAGTTTTAGTTGTTATCGGGGAAATGGTAAAACCAAAGTTGGGCCTTGCTAGAAGAGTTTTATTCAAATCAAACTGTCAAGGGGGGCCCATAAACCTCGACCGTGTTAGGATCGCAAAATCAAGGAACATAACACCCGTATGATGGAAACTAGAGCTGCAAGAGTGGAATAAAACACCTAGCAAAAGGTTGAGCCTTTCATCCTTTACCAAGTATATAGATGCATTAATTAAATAAGATATATTGTGAAATCCCATGATATCCATCTCCCAACAACCTGAAACTACACCTGCAACTAGCAACGCTACAAGAGGGGCTGAGCAAAGTGGTAACATAGCCAAACAACGGTTTGCTGGGATGGTGGAAAGGTTAGAGGCTTATCATGGCAATTTGGGAGGCCTGACAAACAAGTGGTAGGTAGCGTGACAGAGCGATATCATCGAGACAACTAGTAAGCAAAGATAGTAGTGGTATCCAGGGTAATGTTCATCTTGCTTGAAATCCCGCAAGGAAGAAGACCGAATCCATGAAGTAAACGAACCAACATAGTGGAACGGATCCACACGATCACAACTTAACCGGAACAATCGAGAAGAAGAACAACTGGCAAGAAGAAAACAACATGGTAAACACACACACATATACATGGCATGATGCGCAATCAAGTATGATGCATGTCTGGTTCAATGAGGCATGGCATGGCAAATTGCAACAAACTATACTACAAAGTAAGTGGAGCTCAATATGCAACGAGGTGCATTTTGGCAACACACCACATTCAATTATTTAGTTCACTCTCGTTTGTGTACCCAACAATAATAAATGTTGTTAAACATGGCAAGAGGTGAAGCATAAGTAAAACAACTATTTAGGCAATTTTAAATGAGTCCGGAAACAACAAACAACAATTCCGAAAAATTCTCATATGTGAATTTTAAATTTGCTACTGTTCTGCCCTAAACCATATTTTAGAGTTGTTATACATGGAAAGAAAATGCACTATGTTAATCTATGCATTTGACCCCATTTATATATAAAGTTTATTTACTTCGGAGCTATGGTTATTTAGATAAGAAATAAACCATTTTAAGATGTCTTTTATGCAAATTAATGCAAACAACAATTTTAAACATTTTCAACATGGGTGAAAGTTGCAGATTATTATACTAGATGAAATTCTAAGCATTTTAAATATAGAACATATTTTATTACTTGCATGGATTATGAGTTATTAATGCATGAACAAGAAGGGTTTTTATGTAAAACTACATATACCCGGTTAAATGGCAAATTCTTTCGGCAAAAAAAATAAGTGCACGGGCCGAAACTGGCTGGCCCAGGCCAAGGTGGAGCTGCTCACATCGGGCTTTGAGGCCTTGGAAAGGGGCACAACCCACGCGAGCAGAGGAGGCTGCTCGGTCGATGTGGAGGCAGTCAATGCGGGCGCCTCACTCGTCTTCGATGCAGAGGAAGCAGGGGCGCGACGGTGAGTGGGCGCGGTTGGATGCATGGCGGCAACGGGGTTTGGTGAGGCGAAGGTAAGGCGTTGGGGCACCTGAGCCTCGCTAGGGATGTCCACGGGCAAGCGGACGGCATGGCCGGACGAGGAGGAGTTCGTCCCCTCGCTCGACGCAGGAGGCAGCAGGCGCGGCGGCGCTTGTCGATGGCGCCGGGCTTGTGGCGGTGGGGCATGCAGATGAACAATACGAGGAGGAGGATGCGGAATTCGAGGATATTGTGGGGCTTCTGCAACGGTCCCTCGATGGAGGGAGCTGCACGAGGAGAGAGATATGAGAGCAGGGGGAGAAGAAACCAGAGAGGGAAAGGAAGGAGAAAGTGAACAGGTAGGGACCTGGCAGGATGGCTCCGGCGACGGGATCCTGGTGGCTTTGGTGGTGGAGAGGCTCGCCGGAGCAGCGGTTGGCGTATGAGCGATGGATCGACAGCTCCGCTTTCGTTCGTGCTAGAGCGAGCAAGCAGAGGCATGGCAGAGGAAGGACAGGGACGACAAGGTAGCAGCCTGGTGGTTGAGGTCACTAGTGGTGATGCTCTGGTAGTCGGCCGGTGCTCGCGCGACTGGAGGCTCGGGCACTCGCTACAGCTGGAGTGGGGCGACGGGCAGAGGAGCTCGGGCTCATGCAGGATTTGGGCGGCGATGGTTGTTGGACAAGAGTGAAAATCAAGGAGATGGTGGAGGCTGAGGGGATTGCGCGCTGGTGGATCCCGAGGTGGGAAAAGACACGGGGTGGCGGCGCGGTGATGAGATGGATGGGTTAGACTGTTTATATAGCAGGTTGGTTAGGTTAGGGGATATTTGGTCCCTCTGATTGTAATCAGACGGTCCGAGATAAATAGGTTAGGAGAGTCTAACAAAGAACCGAAGATATTTTGGGGATGATTTGGACCGATTGGTCATGACTGAGCCGATAGGGTTCGGGGAAGTTTTCGGACGCGCGCGAGGGGTCGGTGAAATGTGTAGAGAGCATAGACAATAAACGAGAGGAGAAATCAAAGACAACAGGGTTTGACAAAAGGCCACGGAGAAGACAAGAGAGAGAGAGAGAGAGAGAGAGAGAGAGAGAGAATTGCCCGGCTGATCTAAGAGAACAACAGAGACAAGGAAGAAGAGGCAGCTATGAGCGGATGCAAGCTTTATGAAAAAATGTGGATGCAATGCTCATGATGCCATGATGAATTCAACAAACAAATAAAACACACGGCGACAACGAAAATGAAAGGAAGGCGTCTGGAGCGTCGGTCTCGGGCTATCACAACACTCCTCCACTTACAAGAGATCTCGCCTCGAGATCTAGGGATGAAAACAGAAGGGGAAGAGGTAAACAAAGTTGCTTCTTCGATGAACGAGTGAAACCAAGGAACATTGAGAGGTTGCAAAGCTTGAAGAAATGATACAAAGGAGATGAATGAAATTTAAAACACTCCGTTACACAAGAGGAACAAGGAGGAGAACCAAGAGCTCGAAGGACAAGATAGATTTTAAAACAAATCCAGTTAAAACAAGATAGACAAAGAGTAAGAGCGAAAGAATCCTCACAACACTCCGGTTACAAATACAAGCAAGGAAAAGAACATGAACTTGAAAATGAGATGATACTTGACAAGAGCAACAATACAATGCCTTCGGAAGAAAAGAAAGGATGGAATGAAAAGAACGAAGAAGAGAAAAACATCTCTTACAATTGAACTTGAAGGAACATTACTACGAACAAGGGTTGAACGGAAATGTTGAAAAAAATCAACAACAAAAATAATAAGCTTGTTGTGGGCTTATGGAAAACATGTCAAAACTGAGGTGAAATTCTGCCACCAACGAAAACAATGATTGATTAAGAGAAATGAAGAGATGCAAAACTCAACTTCAAATGATAAGGGACAATGAGTTGCGCTTTGAAATGCAAGAAAAAGAGTACTTGAGCTCGTTCAACAAGAATCTTGATGAACATTTTGATAATGAACGGAATCTTTGACGAACCACCATGTAGAGTCTCCATGCAGAACTACGGTAACAAAAGGATGATGAGGAAGAAGTGAAGCATAAAAATAATAAGCTTGAAGCCTTGCAATGATTTAGATGGAGCTTTACGATGAGATAATTGATAGAGCTTGGAACTCCGGAAACAATTATGAAGCACTTGGGATTTAGAATTTATTCATTATGAACAAACTCTTGGAGAAGGAATTAATCATCTCGAGGAAATAAGAATAATAATTAGGTTATGCATATCCTTTGTCAATTTAAATTGATGACAAGCAATGGATAGGCATGCTACTTATTCTTCTTTAAATGGATTGGCAAGGTATAGCGCAAACTTGAAGAAGGTCTTCAATGAATCACTGATAGGACTTTGGAAAGAACGAATGAGTTAATATGATAACAAAGCAAGAGGAATCTTGAACGAACCACCGTAAGAATTGAAAATGAATGAAGAAAAGAGAATGAGTTACTGTGAAGAATTAGAGGACGAACGAAGATACTTGAGGGAATTTAGATACAAGAGAACGAAGAGATGATAAGCTGACTAGAGAATACTTGAATGATGCACCAGTAAGAATATGGACACGAACCAAGAGGCATCAATTTAGAGTAGTTGGACAACAAAGCTGAAAACTCAGACGGAAGAAATCTTCTAAAAAGATGGCCTTCGGATGACCAACAAACGAAAACAACTCCTAATTAAAATGCTCCTGATGGGCATGAAACGAATTTCTCATGATCGGCACAAATGAGAATATAGCAACAAGCTTGAACCATGAATCTTCATGAGAATAGACCAAGATTTAAGAGAAACTCTTCTTCGGTCTTCAAATGTTGAGAATGAAGACGAGGAACACCACCAAAATTGTTGAGACACTCCGGAAGAAAGAAAAGAGGAAAGGTTGAGCCAAAGATGAAAACAATTTGGAAATATCTTGGAAAGGCATCTGACTGATGAAATTCATTCTTACGTCAAATTTTGAAAAGAATATGGGAATAACTCCAGAAAAGTAGAAGAGTCAGGTAAGATCCTGAGAAAAGACATGTCGGTTAGGGCCCACTCAAAAGAAACACCATTGAACGGTTTTTAAAGAGAGATTGCACTAGTTGAATTAAACGGCTTGTATGATATAAGAAACATGAAATAGAGGCAATGGATCTTGAATGAAAAGACGAGCCTTCTGAGATATCTTCAGCACTCCAAATATGAATAACGATAAGTGGATGATTAAGAGGTGCACCGGCATGGGGAAACATTTGAAATGAGGAAAAGAGATATGATCAACATCGAAGCATGCATTTAGCCCACCGGAGAAGAAAAGAGAATGAAGAATGATAAACTTGAAGCTCCTAAGAATCTTCACGAGGAAACACTGGATAGAAACATTGAAGGGAAAGAATGGAGAGACTTCTCTTGAGTAAAATGGGTACTTGATTAATATATACGAGTCCTTGAAGTTAAGGGTGGATGGTGGGGAAGCAAAGGCAACTTGGGATGGATGAAACTAACACCGTTGCGAAGAATTGAGAATTAATCTAGCTAATATTGAAAGGATAGGATTAACTTGAAGAGAAGCACACTGGTTGGAAAATAATGGACATGAAAATCTCGATGATAGAGAAGGATTGGCACTCCCATATAAATATCAGAACACCGCTTAGGAAAAGGTATGGAATCAACACTTGACTTCGAAGCAACTCAAATACCACTACTAAAATCAAAACAAAGGATTTGGCTTGCAGAATAAGCCGGAAACAAATACATAAACCCATCATGCATTTGTCGGAAGATATTTCTAGATAACTACTTGAATTCCCACCTGAGAACTTCTGACATTTACGGTTATGCAAGCCGGTGCAGCGAGTACAAGGAGCAAAATATCATCACACAACTCCTAGCACAATTCTATGCTCCAAATGTACTGCATCCATCAACACATAACCAAGAACCTCGGAAACTGTCTACCTCAGACCATGATAATCCCCAAGTGTAGGGAATCATCGTAGCAATTCCCAAAGGTGGAAGTGATAAGTATGGTGTGTCGAACCCACAAGGAGCTAAAGGTAAGATCAATATTCTCTCAAGTCCTATCTACCACTGATACTACTCTATGTACAACGAACATTTGCTTCCAACTAGAAACGAGAAATAAAACTACGTTGTGGGTAAGAAGAGGATAACTTTGTATGATATCGGAGAGCTAAAATATAAAAGTAGGTGCTATTATCATAAAGCTAGAATATATTACTAAATATTATAGATAGCGAGTGTGGAATAATGATGGCTCGGTGTGCGTAATTATCCTAGGCAATTGTTAACGAGACCGGTAATCACTATTGCAATTTCATATGAGGGAGAGGCATAAGCTAACATACTTTCTCTTCTTGGATCATATGCACTTATGATTGGAACTCTAGCAAGCATCCGCAACTACTAAAGATCATTAAGGTAAAACCCAACAATAGCATTAACATATTAAGTTCCCTTTATCCCATACGCAACAACCCCCTTACTCGGGTTTATGCTTCTTCACTCAAGAAACCCACTATAAGCGAATCATAAACATATTGCAACACCCTACAACGGGAATCCCTCACGCTTGCGGGACACAGATGGCACAATAGGACAACACCAAAAAAACATACAACTCATACCAATCTAGATCATCAATCAACCCAAAGACAAAGGATATCTAGTCAACACATCATAGGATGGCAAAACATCATTAGATCATAATATGTGGCATAATGTGATGACCCACAAGTATAGGGGATCTATCGTAGTCCTTTCGATAAGTAAGAGTGTCGAACCCAACGAGGAGCAGAAGGAAATGACAAGCGGTTTTCAGTAAGGTATTCTGTGCAAGCACTGAAATTGTAGGTAACAGATAGTTTTGTGATAAGATAATTTGTAACGGGTAACAAGCAATGAAAGTAAATAAAGTGCAGCAAGGTGGCCCAATCATTTTTGTAGCAAAGGACAAGCCTTGACAATTTCTTATAATGAGAAAAGCGCTCCCGAGGACACATGGGAGTTATCGTCAAGCTAGTTTTCATCACGCTCATATGATTCGCGTTTGGTACTTTGATAATTTGATATGTGGGTGGACCGGTGCTTGGGTACTGCCCTTTCTTGGACAAGCATCCCACTTATGATTAACACCTATTGCAAGCATTCGCAACTACAAAAGAAGTATTAAGGTAAACCTAACCATAGCATGAAACTAATGGATCCAAATCAGCCCCTTACGAAGCAACACACAAACTAGGGTTTAAGCTTCTGTCACTCTAGCAACCCATCATCTACTTATTACTTCCCAATGCCTTCCTCTAGGCCCAAATAATGGTGAAGTGTCATGTAGTCGACGTTCACATAACACCACTAGAGGAGAGACAACATACATCTCATCAAAATATCAAATGAATACCAAATTTACATGACTACTAATAGCAAGACTTCACCCATGTCCTCAGGAACAAACGTAACTACTCTCAAAGCATAATCATGTACATGATCAGAGGAGTATTAATATGCATTAAGGATCTGAACATATGATCTTCCACCAAGTAAACCAATTAGCATCAACTACAAGGAGTAATCAACACTACTAGCAACCCACATGTACCAATTTGTGGTTTTGATACAAGATTGGATACAAGAGATGAACTAGGGTTTTGAGAGGAGATGGTGCTGATGAAGATGTTGATGCAGATTGACCCCCGCCCGATGAGAGGATCGTTGGTGATGACGATGGTGATGATTTCCCCCTCCCGGAGGGAAGTTTCCCCGACATAACAGCTCCGCCGGAGCCCTAGATTGGTTCCGCCTCGTGGCGGTGGAGTTTCATCCTATAAGCTTGCTTATGGTTTTTTCCAGGGTAAAAGCCTTCATATAGCAGAAGATAGGCACCGAAGGGCCAACAGGGGGCCCAGGAGACAGGAGGGCGCGCCCAGTAGGGGGGGGGGGCGCCCCCACCCTCCTTGCCACGGTGTGGGCCTCCTATGGTATTTTCTTCGCTCAATAATTCTTATTAATTCCAAAAAGTGACTTCCGTAGAGTTTCAGGATTTTTGGATCTGTCCAAAATAGGTTTCCAATATTTGCTCCTTTTCCAGCCAGAATCCCAGCTACCGGCATTCTCCCTCTTCATGATAAACCTTGTAAAATAAGAGAGAATATCCATAAGTATTAAGACATAATGTGTAATAACAGCCCATAATGCAATAAATATTGATATAAAAGCATGATGAAAAATGGATGTATCAACTCCCCCAAGCTTAGACCTCGCTTGTCCTCAAGTGAAAGCCGAAATCGAAAAATATGTCCACATGTTTAGATATAGAGGTGTCGATAAAAATAAAATACGGACATGAGGGCATCATGATCATTCTTATAACATCAACATAGAAGGATTTTGTCATGTGATTTCTTATGTTCAAGTAACAATCTATTCACAATGTCAAGTATGGATCATAAACTTTATTGAGAACTAGCAAACTATAATCTTAGTCATTGAGGCAATTGCAATTTATCATAACATCAGAAAGAGTCAAGAATAGAGCTTTTCAGCAAGTCCACATACTCAACTATCACGCAATATTATGGTTATGGAGTTTCAACCAGACACTGAGAAAGATAGGGGCTTATTGTGTTGCCTCCCAACGTATTCACCTTTGGGTGATGTCAACAATAATTCATGCTAAGTTACATTCAATTGGATATATATATCAGGATCTTTCCAACACGAGGTGCTTACCAAAGGATAAAATGAAAAAGGGAAAGGTGAAGATCACCTTGACTCTTGCATAAAGTAAAAACATAAAGTAAAAGATAGGCCCTTCGCAGAGGGAAGCAGAGGTTGTCATGTGATTTTAGGGTGCACAAAATCTTAATGCAAAAGAACGTCACTTTATATTGCCACTTTTGATATGAACCTTTATTATGCAGTCCATCACTTTTATTACTTCCATGTCACACGATCGTATAAAGCTTATTTTCTCTGCACCAATAAGTCATACATATTTAGAGAGCAATTTTTATTGCTTGCAACATGACAACTTACTTGAAGGATCTTACTCAATCCATAGGTAGGTATGGTGGACTCTCATGGCAAAACTGGGTTTAAGGATATTTGGAAGCACAAGTAGTGTCTCTACTTGGTGCAAGGAATCTTTGGCTAGAATGAGGGGGAAAGGCAAGCTCAACATGTTTGAAAGATCCATGACAATATACTTTAACTGAGATGTGAGAAACATAACCCATTACGTTGTCTTCCTTGTACAACATCATCTCTTTAGCATGTCATACTAAATGAGTGCTCACAATCATAAAAGATGTCCAAGATAGTATATTTATATGTGAGAACCTCTCTTTCTTTATTACTTCCTATTAATTGCAACGATGACCAACACTATGCTTGTCAACTCTTAACAACTTTTATGCCTCATACTCTTTATATGTGAGGTCATTACTATCCATTAGATCAATATGAACTATTTTATTATTCTTATTCTTTCTATTTTCTCAAGATCATAGCAAGATAGCAAAGCCTTGACTCAACACTAATCTTTATTATAGATAGCTCACGAACTCCATTACATAGAGAGATCACAAAGCAAAACTCAAAACTACTTCATGCCAAAACTTTATTCTACTAGATCAAGATATTACTAAAAGGATCAAACTAAGTAAAACGGTAAAGATAGAAGTGTGATGGTGATACGATACCGGGGCACTTCCCCCAAGCTTGGCAGTTGCCAAGGGGAGTGCCCATACCCATGTAATTATGTCATCGGAGGTGGTGAAGAAGGAATTGTTGGTGATGTAGGCTTGTCGTCCATCTTCCAAGGCATAGGCTCACCATCATTGAAGGATGATCGAGTCTCTGGGATCCTCAAATCTGCAGCCAAACTCATCCTCTTGAATCTATATTCATACTCACAGTTTTGGTTTTGCAGGTCATAGATCTGGGCTTGGAGGTGCTCGATTTTCTCTTGAAGCTTGAAGATGGTCTCCCCAATGATCTTGGCATCCAGCTTGTGGTTGTTGGTGAACTCCGCGATCATCATCTGGTTGGCGTTGAGTCCTCGCTCCACCATCCCTTGGCACTTGAAAACTTGTTGCTCCAGGGCTTCGAGCTTTCTCTCCATGCTTTCGGTATGCCTTGGTCCCTCCACATCACGGATGTGCAGCACCCCATCACGCATCTCAATGGTTTGAGGGTGTTGCAGCACCTCCGCAAGATAGGGGTTGAAAACCCTCTCGAAAAACCTGTCCTTGGGAGCGCTTAGAGATGTCATGGTGCTCTAGATCTATCAGAAAAACGGCTCGAAATGAAAACAGAGGATTTTTGCGTGATACGGTGGTCAAATCCTTTGGGAGATTATATAATGAATTACCGACCAAGAGAAGTAACGTGCAAGGAAACGGAGTCCGGGAGGCACACGAGGTACCCACGAGACAGGGGGGCGCGCAGAGTAGGGGGGGGGGCGCCCTCCACCCTCGTGGAGGCCTCGTGTCCTTCCCGGATTACTTTTTGCTTTCCAAAATTCTTAAATGTTCCAAAACGGAGAAAAATTGCCATTAGAACTGTTTTGGAGTCGGTTTACTTACCGTACCACATACCTATTCCTTTTCGGAGTCTCAAATGTTCTGGAAAGTGTCCCTTATGTATTCCTCTGGGGTCACGGTTTCAATAATATTAGTTTCAGTATTGATAGGATTACCTGAGATATAATGTTTGATTCTTTGACCGTTCACCACCCTCGGACTTGTGCCTTCGAAGTTTTTGATTTTATGGCACCGGAACGATAGACCTCCTCGATAACATAAGGACCTTCCCATTTAGAGAGAAGTTTTCTTGCAAAATATCTTAAATGAGAGTTGAATAGCAACACATAATCACGTACGTTAAACTCACGCTTTTGTATTCTTTGTCATGCCATTTTTTAACTTTTTCTTTGAACAGTTTGGCATTCTCATAGGCTTGGCTTCTCCATTCATCAAGTGAGCTAATATCAAATAACCTCTTCTCACCAGTGAGTTTGAAGTCATAGTTGAGCTCTTTAATAGCCGAATATGCTTTATGTTGAAGTTCAAGAGGTAAGTGACATGCTTTTCCATAAACCATCTTATACGGAGACATACCCATATGATTTTTATATGCAGTTCTATAGGCCCATAATGCATCATCAAGTTTCTTGGACCAATTCTTTCTAGATCTATTCACAGTCTTTTGCAAAATTAATTTGAGCTCTCTATTTCTCAACTCTACTTGACCACTAGACTGTGGGTGATAAGGAGATGCAATTCTATGATTAACATCGTACTTAGCAAGCATCTTACGAAAAGCACCATGAATAAAATGTGAACCACCATCAGTCATAAGATATCTAGGGACTCCAAACCTCAGAAAAATAACTTCTTTAAGCATCTTAATATAGGTGTTATGATCAGCACTACTAGTTGGAATAGCTTCTACCCACTTAGTAACGTAATCAACAGCAACTAAAATGTGTGTGTAACCATTAGAGGCAGGAAAAGGTCCCATATAATCAAAGCCCCAAACATCAAATGGTTCAATAACAAGAGAATAGTCACAGGCATTTCTTGACGTCTACTAATATTACCAATTCTTTGACATTCATCACAGGACAAGACAAACTTATGAGCATCTTTGAAGAGAGTAGGCCACTAAAAACCGGATTGCAATACCTTATGTGCAGTTCTATCTCCAGCGTGGTGTCCTCCATATGGTTCAGAGTGACACTTGCGTAGGATCTATTCCTGTTCATGCTCAGGTACACAACGTCTAATAACACAATCTACTCCTTTATAAAGGTGTGGGTCATCCCAGAAGTAATGTCTTAAATCATAAAAGAACTTTTTGTTTTGCTGGAATGTGAAACTAGGTGGTATAAATTTAGCAACAATGTAATTAGCATAATCAGCATACCATGGAGCAGTACGAGAAGCATTAATGACCGCTAATTGTTCATCAGGAAAACTATCATCAATAGGTAGTGGGTCATCAAGAACATTCTCTAACCTAGACAAGTTGTCTGCAATGGGGTTCTCAGCTCCTTTTCTATCTATAATATGCAAATCAAATTCTTGGAGCAAGAGAAGCCATCTAATAAGTCCAGGCTTAGCATCTTTCTTCTCCATAAGATATTTAATATCAGCATGATCGGTGTGAATAGTAACTTTAGAATCAACAAAATAAGGTCTGAACTTATCACAAGCAAATACAACTGCTAAGAACTCTTTTTTAGTAGTAGCATAATTTCTCTGGGAAGTATCAAGAGTTTTCCTAGCATACTAGATAACATTTAATTTCTCATCAACACTTTGCCCTAGAACAACACCTATAGCATAATCACTAGCATCACACATAATTTCAAAAGGTAAACTCCAATCAGGTGGCTAAACAATAGGTGAAGTGATCAAAGCTTTCTTAAGTATTTCAAATGCTTCTACACAATCATCATCAAAGACAAAAGCAATATCTTTTTGCAATAAATTAGTCAGGCCTAGAGATTTTAGAGAAGTCCTTAATGAACCTCCTATAAAGACCAGCATGACCAAGGAAACTTCTTATACCTTTTATGTCCTTGGGACATGGCATCTTTTCAATAGCATCAACTTTAGCTCTATCCACCTCAATACCTCTCCCATAAATCTTATGCCTCAAGACAATGCCTTAACTAACCATAAAGTGGCACTTTTCCCAATTCAAGACGAGACTAGTGTCTTCACATCTCTGCAAAACTCGATCAAGGTTGCTCAAGAAATCATCAAAAGAGGATCCATAAACGGAGAAGTCATCCATGAATACCTCACAAATCTTTTCACAAAAGTCAGAGAATATAGCCATCATGCATCTTTGAAAGGTAGCAGGTGCATTACATAAACCAAAAGGCATATGTCTATAAGCAAAAGTACCGAAAGGGAAAGTAAAAGTAGTTTTTGATTGATCCTCTGGTGACACAGTTATTTGAGAGAAACCAGAATAACCATCTAGGAAGCAGAAATGCGTACGTTTGGATAGTCTTTCTAGCATTTGATAAATAAAAGGTAAAGGGTAATGATCTTTCTTAGTAGCTTTATTTAATTTATAGAAATCAATTATCATCCTATAACCTGTAATAATTCTTTGCGGGATCAATTCATCTTTAGCATTAGGAACAACAGTGATGCCTCCTTTCTTGGGGACGCAATGGACATGACTTACCCAATCACTATCAGCAACGGGATATATTATACCCGCCTCAAGGAGCTTTAGTATCTCCTTTCTTACCACTTATTTCATCTTAGGGTTTAACCGTCGTTGAGGATCTCTAACTGGTTGGGCATCTTTCTTCACTTTTATTTTGTGTTGGCATAAAGTAGGACTAATGCCCTTAAGATCATCTAGAGTATATCCAATAGCAGCACGGTGCTTCTTCAGAGTTTTCAATAATCTTTCCTCTTCTTGCTCTGAAAGGTTAGCACTAATAATAACAGGATATATCTTCTTTTCATCAAGGTAAGCATGTTTAAGATTATCAGGTAATGGTTTGAGCTCAAACACGGGATCACCCTTGGGTGGAGGGGGATCCCCTAGGATTTCAATAGGTAAGTTGTGTTTCAGAATAGGACCATGTTGAAGGAATACTTTATCTATTTCCCTTATTTCTTCCATAAACATATCATTTTCATGGTCTAGCAAATATTGTTCTAACGGATCTGTAGGATGCACGGCAATAGAAGCAAGACCAATAATCTCATCCTTACTAGGTGATTCTTTATCACGGGGTTGTCTATGAAACTTAGCAAAATTAAACTCATGAGACATATCCCCTAAGCCAATTGTAACAATATCCTTTTCACAGTCAATCCTAGCATTAACAGTATTCAAGAAGGGTCTAGCAAATATAATGGGAAAAAGTCATCTTGTGGGGAACCAAGAACAAGAAAATCAGCAGGATATTTAACTTTCCCACACAAAACTTCAACATCTCTAACAATCCCAACTGGTGAAATAGTATCTCTATTGGCAAGCTTAATTGTAACATCTATACCTTCTAACTCAGTGGGTGCAATATCATGCATAATTTCTCTATATAAGGAAATACATATTGCACTAGCACTAGCACGCATATCACATAAGCCATGATAACAATGATCTCCTATTTTAATAGAAATAACAGACATGCCTACAACAGGTCTATGTATCTTAGCATCGGGTCTAGCAATATTAGCCGTTTCACCACTAAAATAAATAACATGCCCATCTAAATTATCATCCAAGAAATCTTTAACCATATCAATACTAGATTCAACTTTGATTTGCTCAGGAGGAGTATATGTTCTAGTATTGCTCTTATGAAGCACAGTTGAAGCTTTAGCATGACCTTTATCCTAACAGGGAAAGGTGGTTTCTCAACATAAGTAGTAGGAACAATAGGATCATTATAAGTGATAGTCTTTTCTTCAACTGTAATAGTTGCAACTACATTTACTTCAATGGGAGGATTATATTTAAACCACTTCTCCTTAGGGTGATCAACGTGAGTAGCAAAAGATTCACAAAAAGCAGCTACTATCTCAGAGTCAAGTCCATATTTAGCGCTAAATCCACGAAAAGCATCGGTATCCATAAAAGATTTAACACAATCAAACTTAGGTGTTATACCTGACTCCTTACCATCGTCGAACCCCGATCTTCAGAGTTGCATTTAATTCTTTCCAATAAAAACCAATTGAATTCAGTAGTCTTCAGCATATAAGTACCAACACGGGAACTATCGAGCATGGTGCGATCATTGAGAGAAAGCCGAGCATAAATTTTTTGAATAATCATATCTCTTGAGATCTCATGATTGGGGCATGAATATAACATTGACTTAAGCCTCCCCAATCTTGAGCGATGCTTTCTCCTTCGCGATGCCAGAAATTATATATGTAATTACGATCAAGATAAACAAGATGCATAGGATAGAACTTCTGGTGAAATTCCAACTTCAATCGTTTATAGTTCCAAGATCCCGTATCATCACATAGCCTATACCATGTCAATGCGTCTCCCTTCAAAGATAACGGGAAGACCTTCCACTTAACAACATCACCGGGAATATCTGCAAGCTTAAATAATCCGCAAACTTCATCCACAAAGATAAGGTGTAAATAGGGATGCAATGTTCCATCTCCTACAAAGGGATTAGCCAGCAGTTTCTCTATCATACTCGAAGGAATCTCAAAGTAAACATTTTCAGTAGGTTCAGTAGGTTGAGGAACAACTCTTTGCTCTACTGGTCGGGGCAAAGATACCCCAAACAAGCCCCTCAAAGGATTAGTTTCCATAGTAACAAGTGACAGAAAATTTCAGCACACTATATAAATGTTTCCTTACCAAGTTCCACTCACCAAAGGCGCTTCACTCCCCGGCAACGGCGCCAGAAAAGAGTCTTGATGACCCACAAGTATAGGGGATCTATCGTGGTCCTTTCGATAAGTAAGAGTGTCGAACCCAACGAGCAACAGAAGGAAATGACAAGCGGTTTTCAGTAAGGTATTCTCTGCAAGCACTGAAATTGTAGGTAACAGATAGTTTTGTGATAAGATAATTTGTAACGGGTAACAAGAAATGAAAGTAAATAAAGTGAAGCAAGGTGGCGCAATCCTTTTTGTAGCAAAGGACAAGCCTGGACAATTTCTTATAATGAGAAAAATGCTCCCGAGGACACATGGGAATTATCGTTAAGCTAGTTTTCATCACGCTCATATGATGCATGTTCGGTACTTTGATAATTTGATATGTGGGTAGACCGGTGCTTGGGTACTGCCCTTTCTTGGACAAGCATCCCACTTATGATTAACCCCTATTGCAAGAATCCGCAACTACAAAAGAAGTATTAAGGTAAACCTAACCATAGCATGAAACTAATGGATCCAAATCAGCCCCTTACGAAGCAACGCATAAACTAGGGTTTAAGCTTCTGTCACTCTCGCAACCCATCATCTACTTATTACTTCCCAATGCCTTCCTCTAGGCCCAAATAATGGTGAAGTGTCATGTAGTCGACGTTCACATAACACCACTAGAGGAGAGACAACATACATCTCATCAAAATATCGAAAGAATACCAAATTCACATGACTACTAATAGCAAGACTTCACCCATGTCCTTAGGAACAAACGTAACTACTCACAAAGCATATTCATGTTCATGATCAGTGGACTATTAATATGCATTAAGGATCTGAACATATGATCTTCCACAAAGTAAACCAATTAGCATCAACTACAAGGAGTAATCAACACTACTAGCAACCCACAGGTACCAATTTGTGGTTTTGATGCAATATTGGATACAAGAGATGAACTAGGGTATTGAGAGGAGATGGTGCTGATGAAGATGTTGATGGAGATTGACCCCTCCTGATGAGAGGATCGTTGGTTATGATGATGGTGATGATTTCCCCCTCCCCGAGGGAGGTTTCCCCGGCAGAACAGCTCCGTCGGAGCCCTAGATTGGTTCCGCCAAGGTTCCGCCTCGTGGCGGCGGAGTTTCGTCCTGTAAGCTTGCTTATGGGTTTTTCCAGGGTAAAAGCCTTCATATAGCAGAAGATGGGCACCGGAGGGCCAACAGGGGGCCCAGGAGACAGGGGGCGTGCCCAGTAGGGGAGTGCGCCCCCACCCTCCTGGCCAGGGTGTGGGCCCCCTATGGTATTTTCTTCGTTCAATAATTCTCATTAATTCCAAAAGTGACTTCCGTGGAGTTTCAGGATTTTTGGAGCTGTGCAGAATAGGTTTCCAATATTTGCTCCTTTTCCAGCCAGAATCCTAGCTGCCGGCATTCTTCCTCTTCATGATAAACCTTGTAAAATAAGAGAGAATAGCCATAAGTATTGAGACATAATGTGTAATAACAGCCCATAATGCAATAAATATTGATATAAAAGCATGATGCAAAATGAACGTATCATAATGCACCACCTTAAAGTAGGAATTATAGCGGGCTGCGGGAGAGTGGACCGTGTAAAAGAGATGATGATGGCGATGATGATGGTGATGTTGATGAAGACGATCTCCACGGCGATGATTCCCCTCCTAATGGCACTCCGGCGCCACCGAGAGAGAGGAGGAGAGGTTCTCCCCCTGGTGCCTCCTCCTCCATGGCGTCCCCCTTAGATGGGGAGAGGTTCTCCCTCTGGTCCTTGGCCTTCATGGCAATGATGGCCCCTCCGAGATCCTTCCCCATGGCCTCCTGTGATGATGGCCCCCTCCAGTAGGGTGCCAGAGAGGGCCTAGATTGATTTCTCATGGCTATAGAGGCTTGCAGCGGCGGAACTTCAATCTCTCTTCTGTTTTGGGTTTTTGTCTATTTGTAGGAGGGCTTGGCGTTGATTTCAGGTCAAGGGGGCCCACGAAGAGTCCACGAGGCAGGGGGCGCGCCCTTGGGGGGGGCATCCTCCACCCTCGTGACTCCCCTCCGGTAGATTTTTGTTCCAGTATTTTTTATATGTTCCAAAAATAGTCTCCGTTGATTTTCAGCGCATTCCGAGAACTTTTATTTCTGCACAAAAACAACACCATGGTAGTTCTGCTGAAAACAGTGTCAGTCCAGGTTAGTTCTAATCAAATCATATCAAAATCCAATAAAATTATTGTAAACATTGCATGAATACTTCACAAATTATAGATATGTTGGAGACGTATCAGCATCCCCAAGCTTAATTCCTGCTCGTCCTCGAGTACGTAAATGATGAAAGAAATAATTTATGAAGTGTGAATGCTAGCAAGTCCTTAAGTTTGACCAATAATAGTTTCAATCACTTTTTCTATCATCATTATATATCATAACAGTAGGTAAACTCAAAAAAGTTCTCATGATCAATTAACAAGCTATTCACATGTTAAAGTATAGATCATAAACTTTCTTGAAAACTAACAAACCATGCTCTTAGTCATCAAACAATTGCAATTCATCTTATTTTCGGGAAGGGTCTATGTAAGAGCTTTGATTCAGCAAACTCCACATACTCAACTATCATTTAATATTTCACAATTGCTAACACTCATGTGATATTTATGGGTTCAAAGTTTCAATTGGACACAGAGAAAGATAGGGGCTTATAGTTTCGCCTCCCAACCTTTTACCTCAAGGGTAATGTCAACAATAATAATTTATGAAAACCTACATCCAAGTGGATATATATATCCGGATCGCTCCAACACAAAGTGCTTGCCAAAGGAAAAAGTGTAAAAAGGAAACGTGACGATCACCATGGCTCTTGTATAAGGGTAGAAGATAAAAGTAAAAGATAGGCCCTTCGCAGAGGGAAGCAGAGGTTGTCATGCGTTTTATGGTTGGATGCACCAAATCTTAATCGAAAAGAACATCACTTTATATTGCCGCTTGTGATAAAGACCTTTATTATGCAGTATGTCAGTTTTATTTCTTCCCAATCACAAGTTCGTATAAAGCTTATTTTCTTCACACCAATATATCATACATATTTAGAGAGCAATTTTTATTGCATGCATCGATGACAACTTACTGGAAGGATCTTACTCAATCCATAGGTAGGTATTGTGGACTTTCATGGCAAAACTGGTTTAAGGGATGTTTGGAAGCACAAGTACTATTTCTACTTGGTGCAAAGAATTTGGCTAGCATGAGAGGGAAAGGCAAGCTCAACATGTTGGATGATCCAAGACAATATAACGTCTATTCGGATATAGGAAAACATAACCCATTAAGTTGTCTTCCTTGTCCAACATCAACTTTTTAGCAAGTTATATTTTAATGAGTGCTCACAATTACGAAGGATGTCCAAGATAGTATATTTATATGTGAAGTCTCTCTTCCTTCAATATTCTTTCATGAATTGTTCAAGTGACCAATTCTGCGTTTGCTAACTTTGAATAAGTTTACTACCTATACTTATTATGTGTGAAGTCATTACTCCCCATGTTATAAGCCTATGAAACACATATAAATTCAGATTTATGATATTCAATTCATTCAACCATTTACTCATAGGATATACGTGAAGCACATGAGTAAATAACAAACTACTCCAAAAAGATATAAGTGAAGAACACTGAGTAGTCAAATAATTAACTAGCCATGGGAGGACTCTCTCATTCAAGATTTCAGATCCAATGGTTTATTATTGAAGATTTCATATGCAAAGGTTTATTCAAATAGCATGGAAAATGAAAATACGCTCCAAGCCAAACACATATCATGTGACGAATAAAAATATAGCTCCAAGTAAGGTATACCGATGGTTTTGAAGACGAAAGAGGGGATGCCTTCCGGGGCATCCCAAAGCTTAGGCGCTTGATTCTTCCTTTAATATTACATTGGGGTGCCTTGGGCATCCCCAAGCTTAGGTTCTTTCCACTCCTTATTCTCCTCATATCGATATCTCACCCAAAACTTGAAAACTTCAATCTCACAAAACTTAACGGAACTTCATGAGATGGATTAGTATGATAAGGAGTAAATCATTCACTTTGGTACTGTAAAAGACAAGATTCATAATTGTTCTCACACAATGACTACTGTACCATATCATTTCTACAATTTATATTGAGCAATATAGTCCATAGAAACTAGAAAACAAGCGGACTGTGCATTAAAAACAGAATCTGCCAGAAACAGAACAATCTGTAATGATCTGAACAACAACCATCTTTCCGCGCCTCCAAATATCGAACCAAATTAGGAAAACCTGAGAAATTTTTCTACCAATCCACTGAAAAAATAATCAGATCAAAATCACATTTCTGTGAATTATCAAAACTAATTTACTAGGCGCGAAAGTTTCTAATTTTCAGCAGGATCAAGACAACTATCAACGTAAGCTATCACAAAGGTCTTACTTGAAACTTTATTGAAACAAAATCTATAAAACATGATTACAACAGTAGCTTAATCATGTGAACACACAAAAACAGTAAGGGTAAATATTGGGCTGTCTCCCAACAAGTGATTTTCTTTAATGCCTTTTAGTTAGGCATGATGATTTCAATGATGCTCACATAAAAGATAAGAATTGAAACATAAAGAGAGCATCATGAAGAATATGACTAGAATATTTAAGTCTAACTGTAGCGACCCGACCTCAAACGGTCAAGTCTCTATGCCTCAGTGTCATCCCTGGATCAGTAATGCTGACACACACAGTACTCGAAGGATTTATAACAGAGTAGCAATCACACACTTATTACATCGAATGTCTCAAGAGAGAACTTATTACAATAATATGGCTTAAGGCCATCTAATGCGATAACAACGGAAGGCTTGGAGGATAAAGTGAGTCCATCAACTCCAGTGGCATAGCTGAGCTGCACGGCAACAACCTAACGAACCTTACTCCTCGTCTGAAAAGTCTGCAACGTAATACGTTGCAGCCCGAAAACGGGTCAACACATGGAACATGCTGGCAATATAACACAGTAAAGCAGAACAGAATAATGCTATCACTACATGCATATATGGCTGGTGGAAAGCTCTACGGTTATAGTTTTGCGGAAAGCAAATTTTTCCCTACAACAAAGGAATAAATTTTTAATTTAACTATCATGGTGGTTGAAACATTGAGAAGGTATAACCCCAACTCAATCCCAAATTAAAGTCATTAACAACCCAACAATATTAATTAAGAGTGTCGAGATACATGTGAATACTCAAGTACTAGATACTCAAATTGTCCATAACCGGGGACACGGCTAACCATGATTAGATTGTACACTATGCAGAGGTTTGCGCACTTTTTCCCACAAGACTCGATCGCCTCCATTGGATTTCTCGTACTACATGGTGTTTGAGAAATGGATGACCAAGACATAGCCTTTTCGAAACATTAACTCTCTACTCCGGGTAGACCATACCAAACCTACAAAACCCACTACCTGCTGATCTACCTCTTCAAGAGCTTCACGTAACTTACTCAACTATGCTAGAGCCCATAATAGCTTGTGGCTGCACACGGAAGTTTCTAGCATGAATAATCTCAGTTCCCTTTGAGCCTGGGTGGCGGTCCGTAGGAAGATCACACGGATACCCCGGTATTTCCAAAAATAAAATAGACAACACTGGGTTCCCCAGGTGCCTCATTCCACCCAGATGTGTATTAAAGTTGCCACCTTAAGTAAACCATTAATTAACAATCTCACATCTGTCATGGATACACTCAAACCCAATCCACGTCTACGAGCATAGCATGGCAATATAAGCAATGCATAGAAGTAACTCCCAAGGGTTCTACCTCAGCAACTACTTCCCAACCCACAAGTTAAAGACATCCTAATCATGCATTGTTTGAGGATTGTACTAATGCAATGAAAACTTGGTATGGAAAGAGTATGATCAATGTGTTACTTTCCTTGCTGACGATCCGTGAATCCTAGAGAGTCGTAGTAACACGCTTTGCACTCCGGGAATTCTATCGCAAACAAACAATAACATTCATAAGCAACTAGCAAAGATGCACAAGCAAAACTCCAAAAAAAAGAGATTAACCAGAAAGTTCAACTTAAGAACCCCGGTTTACAAAAAGAATCAAATCAAACGGAGCAAGGAAACTCAAACGTTGAAAGAAAAAAGATCTGTTTACTAATCTGGACTAAGGTCAAATTTTACAGTACCAAAACTTTGTTTAAGTTGATTAAACAAAAAGAGGGTCTCGAGACGAAACTCTAGGCGTTTGAATCACCTGATTCCGACTAACGAGCGTGAAGAAAACCTGAATCTATGATCGGATCAGAAATCACGACTGAAAAATAATTGCAGATAAATCTGATAAAAGAAAACTGACGAACAGACTAACGAACGAGCGTTCGTTATATGTAACTAACAAAAGAAACCGTTCGTTTAAACGAATGTATGGACGAACGTCCGCTAAATAAACGAACCGAGAAAACCGACGAACCGAATCTAAAAAAGCCGATCTAGGGTTTCTAAAAAAGACCGAACGGTTTTAAAAAAACCGGCGACAACGGATCGGCGCGGTACCTCGACGAGGTGGCTCCGGCGAGGCGGGGTTGGGCGGCGGGGCGGCGGCTCTTGGGGCAGCGGGGCTTGGCAGCAGCGGGGCGGCAAGCGGCAGCGGCGAGTGCGGCGGCGACGCTCGGCTCGGGGCGGCGGGGCTGGTGGTGGTGGCGGTTTGGGGTGGGGGTGGCGGCGTATATAAAGGGCGGGGCGGCGACTTGGAGGAGGGGGCTAGGCGCGGTCGAGGCGGAGTCCGGCTCGGACTCTGGTCCGAGCGGCGGCGGGAAAACGCGCGCGCGCGGGAGGCGGCGACGGTTGGGCCGGCCTGCTCAGCTGGGCCTTAGGCCCAGTCGGGCGCGGGGAAAGTTTTTTTTTAAATAATTTAGCCGGCAGAAAATAAATCCTATGAAATAAAATAAAAACCTAAAAATGCCAAAACAAATTTTCACCGTCTAAATAAAATATTTAGAACGAGGTGAACATTTTCTTGGCCCTAAAATGCAATTTTAAAAACGTGCATATTTTTCTAATGCAAATAAAATCCAAATAAACTCAAATAAAATCTAACAAATGATTTTAACATTTTTCCTCCAATATTTCAGTTGTTTTGGAGAAGTCATATTATGTCCTCTCATATTTTTTTATAAGAAATATTTTTTGGAGAGAAAAATAATTAAAATCAAAATCCTCGTTTCATTATTTAATAGGAAAATCAAATATGAAAAATCGGGAAATCCCCAACTCTCTCCGAGGGTCCTTGAGTTGCTTAGGATTTCGAGGATTTCGGAACGGAAATGCAATAAAACATGATATGCATGGATGATCTATGTATAACATTCCAAATTAAAAATTTGGGATGTTACAAACCTACCCCCTTAAGATGAATTTCACCCTCGAGATTTGGGTTGGTCAGAAAATAGGTGCGGGTGGTCCTTGCAAATATCATCCTCTTGTTCCCAGGTGGCTTCATCCTCGGTATGGTGGCTCCACTGAACTTTGCAAAATTTGATAACCTTGCTGCGAGTGACTTGGCTGGCAAACTCAAGAATCTTGACTGGCTTCTCCTCATAAGTCAAATCATTGTCCAGCTGAATTGCCTCCAAGGGTACCGTATCTCTTAACAGTATATCGGCTATCTCAGCATGACACTTCTTCAGCTGTGAGACATGGAACACATCGTGAACTCCTGACAATCCTTCAGGTAATTCCAGCTTGTAGGCAACTTCTCCCATCATTTCCAAAACACGATATGGTCCTACAAACCTCGGGGCTAATTTTCCCTTAACTCCGAATCGTTTCACCCCTCGCAAGGGTGATACTCGCAGATATGCTCTGTCTCAAATTTCATAATTTACCTCCTTGCGTTTTGAGTCTGCATAACTTTTCTGCCTGGACTGAGCTATCTTCAATCTATCCCGAGTCAACTTAACCTTCTCCTCAGACTCTTTGATCAAGTCTGGTCCAAACAGCTGTCGGTCTCCTACCTCATCCCACATCAATGGTGTTCTGCATCTACGTCCATACAAAGCTTCGAACCGTGCCATCTTCAAACTGGCTTGGTAGCTATTGTTGTATGAGAATTCCGCGTAGGGAAAATTTTCATCCCAACTAGATCCATAGTCTAGCGCACAGGCTCTCAACATATCTTCCGGTATCTGGTTGACTCTCTCGGTCTGTCCATCTGTCTGCGGGTGGAATGCTGTACTGAAATCCAATCTCGTACCCAAAGTTTGGTGTAACTGATGCCAAAACTTTGAAGTAAACTGCGTCCCTCTATCTGATACGATACTCCTCGGAACTCCATGCAAACATACGATCCTGGACATATATATATTTTGGCCAACTTTGCACTTGTATAAGTGGTTTTCACCGGAATAGAATGAGCCACTTTGGTCAAGCGATCCACTACTACCCATATTGAGTCATATCCTGCCTTGGTCCTGGGTAGTCTAGTGATAAAGTCCATGCCAAGTTTATCCCACTTCCACTCGGGTATCAGCATAGGCTGTAACAGTCCTGCTGGCTTCTGATGCTCTGCCTTCACTCTTTTACATACATCACATACGGCTACATACTCAGCGATATCCTTCTTCATCCCAGTCCAGTAGAAACGTTCCTTTAAATCCAAGTACATCTTGGTGTTTCCGGGGTGTATCGAGTATGGTGAGTCATGTGCCTCTTGAAGTATTAACTTCCTGATATCTGGGTTATTAGGCACATAAACTCGGTCTTCAAACCATAAGGTATCATGCTCATCCTCACGAAAACCTTTGGCCTTTCCTTCGCTCATCTTCTCCTTTATCTCGGCAATCTCTTTGTCCTCCTTCTGAGCTTCTCGAATTTTGTTTAACAGGGTCGACTGAACCTCCATTGTTGCAATGAAACCTCGTGGAACAATCTCCAATCGAAGTTCCATGATATCCTCGGCTAACTCCTTTGGCAAACACTTACTTTCAAGTATATTTGCATAACTCTTCCGGCTCAAAGCGTCTGCTACAACATTGGCCTTCCCTAGATGATAGTGTAGCTTCATATCGTAATCCTTTATAAGTTCCAACCATCTCCTCTGTCTAAGGTTCAACTCCTTTTGGGTGAAGATATATTTCAAACTCTTATGATACGTGTACACATCACAACGGTTCCCAATAAGGTAATGTCTCCAAGTCTTTAATGCATGCACTACGGCTGCTAACTCCAAATCATGGGTGGCATAGTTCAACTCATGGGGCTTCAGTTGTTGTGAGGAATACGAAACAACTTTTCCGTACTGCATAAGCACACATCCCAGTCCCAAGCGTGAGGCGTCGCAATACACTTGAAACTCCTTATCTATATCTGGCAACGTTAGTACTGGGGCTGTAGTCAAACGTTTCTTCAACTCCTGGAAACTTGCCTCACAATCTTCTGTCCATTTAAACTTAGTATCCTTCTTCAATAGTTCAGTCATTGGATTTGCCATCTTGGAAAAATTCTCAATGAATCTCCGATAATATCCGTGAGTCCAAGAAAACTGCAGATCTTGCCAACTGAAGTGGGTGCCAACCATTCAGTGACCGACTGAACCTTGCTAGGGTCCACTGCTATACCTTCTCCTGATATAACATGCCCAAGAAATCCAACCTCCTTCAACCAAAATTCACACTTGCTGAACTTGGGGTATAACTGGTGTTCCCTGAGTTTCTCAAGAACTAATCGTAAATGCTCCTTGTGCTCCTCTTCATTATTCGAGTATACCATAATATCATCTATAAACACCGCAACAAACTTGTCCAAATACTCCATGAACACTTTGTTCATCATACTCATGAAATAGGCAGGGGCGTTTGTCAGTCCAAACGACATGACCGTATACTCGTATAATCCATACCGCATAGTGAACGCTGTCTTTGGTATATCCTTCTTTTGGATCTTCAACTGATGGTATCCTGACCGCAGATCAATCTTCGAAAACACCTTAGCTCCTTGCAGCCAATCAAATAGATCATTGATCATCGGTAGTGGATACTTGTTCTTAATGGTTACTTTGTTCAAGGCTCGATAATCAACAACCATCCTCAGGGATTTATCCTTCTTCTCCACCAAAAGTATTGGAGCTCCCCAAGGTGATGAACTCCTTCGAATATAACCTTTCTCCAACAACTCCTTGATCTGCTTCTTAATTTCCTCCAGATCATTTACGGGCATCCGATAAGGTCTCTTGGATATGGGCCCTGTACCTGGCAATAGCTCTATCAGAAACTCAATGTCTCGATCCGGTGGCATGCCGGGTAACTCTTCTGGAAAAACATCCGGGTAATCCTTTACTATAGGCACTTCCTCCTGTACAACTCCCGTGAGGGCATTCACTTGGGTCCTCCTAGGAACATGCCTAGATACGTATTTAATCCTTTTCCCCTCCGGGGTGGTGAGATAAATTGACTTACTAGCACAGTCAATACTTCCTCCATACTTTGACATCTAGTCCATACCTAATATCACATCCAATCCTTGTGACTCCAAGATAATTAGGTCAGACGGAATAACACGTGTCCCAATGGTTAGGGGTATCTGGTTGCACCATCGGCTAGCCATATACTCTGCTCCAGGCGAGCTCACTAAAAGAGGGGTCCTCAGGGTTTGGGTTGGTAGGTTAAACTTATCCACAAATCCCCTTGATATGTATGAATGCGATGCACCAGTATCAAAAAGAATAAGATCGATAAATGACTTAACCAAAAATTTACCTATTACCGCGTCCGGCTGTTCTTCAACCTCCTCCACGTTAACGTGGTTCACTTGTCCTTTGTTGAATGGATTAGGCTTCTTTCCAGCGCTCCCGTTTCCGTTCCCATTCCTTCCTCCAGGACAATCATTGGCATAGTGCCCTGTCTTCCCGCACTTAAAAAAAGTAACTTGACTTAGGTCTCTTTTGGCGGGTGTGGCTGGATTGGAGCGGTTATTGTTAGCTCCGTTCCCATTTCCATTCTTAGTGCCATTGTGATTATGCGATCCTCCTCCAGTATGGTTATGACATCCATGGTTATGAATGAGTCCTCCCGAATTCGGGGTTAAGCGAGGCTTCTGCTGAGCTCCTGAATTAGACTTCCCTTGTCCATACTTCCTCTTACGGCTCTCAATCTGCTGCTGCTTCCCTTCAATCATAAAAGCTTTATCTACCAACTCCTAGTAGTTGTTGAAGGTTGCAACCATCAACTGCATGCTCATCTCATCATTCAACCCTTCCATAAACTTTTCCTGCTTGGCGGCATCTGTGGCCACATCATCAGGGGCATAGCGTGAAAAATCATCCACGTACTGGCCAACAGTACGGTTCCCCTGGCGTAAGTTGCGAAACTCCCGCTTCTTCATCTGCATAGCTCCAGTGGAAACATGGGCAGTACGAAAGGCCTGCTGAAACTGAGCCCATGTGACAGTGTCGACAGGATAGGTGGTTGTGAAATTTTCCCATCATGCTGCTGCGGGTCCATCCAGTTGGCGTGCGGCAAAACGCACCTTCTCTGCATCTGTCCACCCTGCGGTGGTTAACTCCCTTCTGATACAGCGTAGCCAATCATCTACAACTATTGGCTCGGTGCTACTGGAGAACACCGGCGGCTGTAACCTTAGGAAACGTGCTAGATTGTCCACTGGCGGTGGGTTGTTGTTGTTGTTATTGTTGTTGTTGCCCTGGTTCTGAACTAGCAATTGCATCAAAGTATTCTGCTGCTGGATCAACTGGGTGAGCTCCGATGGGAAAGCAAAACCAGTGTCACATCTCGGAGGCATCTGATGGGTTTAGCTGGAAGAGATTAGAATAGAGAAAAAGGTCTAGTGAGAAAGCACTACCCATATGCACATGAGGCAACACAATCATTTCACTTTAATCAATCAAGCAAGGGCATACAATGGTCTAAAACTATCACAAAAGTGCTCAACACTTGATACATGGGGGAAATACTAATATTGTATGGTGGTCATCTAGAAATTTTGATCGGTGGAAGATTCCATGATGTCTGCTCCAGCTTCGTCTTCATAGTCATCATCACTCGGATCAGAATCAGTGTCGTCGATGATGATGTAGTTGTCCGGGCAAGTGGGTTCGTCGTCTTCGTCTCCCGGTGTTGGTCCTCCCATGAATATCCCGATTTTATTAACCAGGTCATCGTTCTTTTACAGTAGTGTCTTGATTTCCTCCTCATATCCATCACGTGTGAACTTGAGTTCTTCCTCCAGCTCGATGATCCTTGTCTTTACCTTCTTCAATTCCATCATGTCGGCGCACATCTGGTTCTCCTGGCGTCAAATGTGTTGGTTTAGCTCCTGGATAAAAGCTACGACGGATCTATCCTTCCTGGTGCTGATCATCTCCCATTGCTCATCTCGACGCCCACATATTTGATAGGTAGTGTCCTTGAGTTCCCTGTTGTAGACTTCCCCAATGCGTCCCATGGTAATGTGGGCTGCCATGCTCTTGCCTAGACTCCAGGTTGGTGCTTCGAAAGAAAATTCTATGGGTTTTGAGGTTGGCGAGAACGTCCTTCCTGGAACTTGTACTTGAATCATCCAGCGCTCTTCTTCTGGTAAGGTGGCGTTGTACGTCCCGGTGAAACTTGATATTCCAATGTTCAAGTACCCAGTGACTTCCTTTAAGTGGCGTCCAAAAGGTGTATCCTCATCCGGTTGCGCGAACTTGTTCTTCTTCTCCGTCATCCTAAAGAGTGGAAAAGGAAGAGGAGTCAGAAATGAGTAGAGAAGAGAGACCCATGGTTTATCTTAGTGGTCGTGTCCTACACTCAGCGTGTGCTCTGATACCATCTTGTAGCGACCCGACCTCAAACGGTCAAGTCTCAGTGCCTCAGTGTCATCCCTGGATCAGTAATGCTGACATGCACAATACTCGAGGATTTATAACAGATTAGTAATCACACACTTATTACATCGAATGTCTCAAGAGAGAACTTATTACAATAATATGGCCTAAGGCCATCTAATGCGATAACAGCGGAAGGCTTGGAAGATAAAGTGAGTCCATCAACTCCAACGGCATAGCTGAGCTGCAAGGCAACGACCTAACGAACCTTACTCCTCGTCTGAAAAGTCTGCAACATAATACGTTGCAGCCTGAAAACGGGTCAGCACATGGAATATGCTGGCAATATAACACAGTAAAGCAGAACAGAATAATGCTATCACTACATGCATATATGGCTGGTGGAAAGCTCTACGGTTATAGTTTTGTGTAAAGCAAATTTTTCCCTACAACAAAGGAATAAATTTTTAATTTAACTATCATGGTGGTTGAAATATTGAGAAGGTATAACCCCAACTCAATCCCAAATTAAAGTCATTAACAACCCAACAATATTAATTAAGAGTGTTGAGATACGTGTGAATACTCAAGTACTAGATACTCAAATTGTCCATAACCGGGGACACGCCTAACCATGATTAGATTGTACACTCTGCAGAGTTTTGTGCACTTTTCCCCACAAGACTCGATCGCCTCCATTGGATTTCTCGTACTGCATGGTGTTTTAGAAACGGATGACCGAGACACAGCCTTTCAGAAACATTAACTCTCTACTCCGGGTAGACCATACCAAACCTACAAAACCCACTACCTGCTGATCTACCTCTTCAAGAGCTTCACGTAACTTACTCAACTATGCTAGAGCCCATAATAGCTTGTGGCTGCACACGGAAGTTTCTAGCATGAATAATCTCAGTTCCCTTTGAGCCTAGGTGGCGGTCCATAGGAAGATCACACGGAATCCCCGAGATTTCCAAAAATAAAACAGACAACATTGGGTTCCCCAGGTGCCTCAATCCACCCATATGTGTATTAAAGTTGCCACCTTAAGTAAACCATTAATTAACAATCTCACATCTATCATGGATACACTCAAACCCAATCCACGTCTACGAGCATAGCATGGCAATATAAGCAACACATAGAAGTAACTCCCAAGGATTTGATAATAAACATGCAATAGGTTCTACCTCAGCAACTACTTCCCAACCCACAAGTTAAAGACATCCTAATCATGCATTGTTTGAGGATTGTACTAATGCAATGAAAATTGGGTATGGAAAGAGTATGATCAATGTGTTTCTTGCCTTGCTGACGATCCGTGAATCCTAGAGACTCGGAGTAACACACTTCGCACTCCGGGAATTCTATCGAAAACAAACAATAACATTCATAAGCAACTAGAAAATATGCACAAGCAAAACTCCAAATAAAAGAGATTAACCAGAAAGTTCAACTTAACAGCTCTGGTTTACAAAAAGAATCAACTCAAACGGAGCAACGAAACTCAAACGGCGAAAGAAACAAGATCTGTTTACTAATCTGGACTAAGGTCAAATTTTATAGTATGAAAACTTTGTTTAAGTTGATTAAACAGAAAGAGGGTCTCGAGACGAAACTCTAGGCGTTTGAATCACCTGATTCCGACTAACGAGCGCGAAGAAAAACAGAATCTAAGATCGGATCAGAAATCACGACTGAAAAATAATCGGAGATAAATCCGATAAAAGAAAACTGACAAACAGACTAACGAACGAGCGTTCGTTATCTGTAACTAACAGAAGAAACCATTCATTTAAACGAACGTACGGATGAACGTCCGCTAAATAAACGAATCGAGAAAACCGGTGAACCGAATCTAAAAAAACCGATCTAGGGTTTCTAAAAAAACCAAATGGTTTAAAAAAAAATCGGCGGCGACAGATCGGCGCGGTACCTCGACGAGGTGGATCCGGCGAGGCGGGGTTGGGCGGTGGGGCGGCGGCTCTCGGGGTGGCGGGGCTTGGCGGCGGCGGGGGCGGCAAGCGGCGGCGACGGCGGCGGCGAGGCGCGGAGGCGGCGGCGGCGAGTGCGGCGGCGGTGCTCAGCTCGGGGCGGCGGGGCTGGTGGTGGTGGCGGTTTGGGGTGGGGTAACGGCATATATAAAGGGCGGGGGCGGCGACTTGGAGAAGGGGCAAGGCGCGGCGGAGGCGGAGTACGGCTCAGACTCCGGTCCGAGCGGCGGCAGGGCGGGCGCCCGCGCGTGGGAGGCGGCGGCGGCTGGGCCTTAGGCCCAGTGAGGCGTGGGGAATGTTTTTTAATAATTTCACCGGCAGAAAATTAATCCTATAAAATAAAATAAAAACCTAAAAATACCAAAACAAATTTTCACCGTCTAAATAAAATATTTAGAATGAGATGAACATTTTCTTGGCCCTAAAATGCAATTTTAAAAATGTGCATATTTTTCTAATGCAAATAAAATCCAAATAAAATCTAACAAATGATTTTAACATTTTTCCTCCAATATTTCAATTGTTTTGGAGAAGTCATATTATCTCCTCTCATATTTTTTTTATAAGAAATATTTTTCGGAGAGAAAAATAATTAAAATCAAAATCCTCGTTTCATTATTTGATAGGAAAATCAAATATGAAAAATCGGGAAATCCCCAACTCTCTCCGAGGTTCCTTGAGTTGCTTAGGATTTTGAGGATTTCAGAACGAAAATGCAATAAAAATATGATATGCATGGATGATCTATGTATAACATTCCAAATTAAAAATTTGGGATGTTACACTAACCCACTTCCTATGACTAGGGATTTTGTGAGCACACAACTTATGGGAACAAGGATCAACTAGCATAGGAAGACAAAATAAGTGTAACTCCAAAACTTTAAGCACATAGAGAGGAAACTTTATATTATTTCAACTCCTACAAGCATATATTCCTCCCCCATAATAGTTTTCTGTAGCATCATGAATGAATTCAACAATATAACCATCACATAAAGCATTCTTTTCATGATCTACTAGCATAGAAATTTAACTACTCTCCACATGAGCAAAATTCTTCTCATTCGGAATAGTGGGAGCGAACTTAACAAAATAACCGTCATGTGAGGCATAATCCAATTGAAAATTAAAATCATGATGAAAAGTTTCATGGTTAACATTATTCTTTGTAGCATACCTGTCATCACAATAATCATTATAGATAGCAAATTTGTTCTCATAATCAATTGGAACTTCTTCTGAAATAGTGGAATCATTACTAACTAAAGTCAAGACCTCTCCAAATCCACTTTCATAAATATCACACTAAGATTCAACACCCTCCAAAATAGTGGGATCACTAATTCCTAAAGTTGACACTCTTCCAAACCCACTTTCGATGATAGTATTATTTATACTCCAAAAGATATAAGCGAAGTTCATGGAGCATTGTACAATTAATATACTCCAATATCCAAGCTCAAAATATATAAGTGAAGCACACGAAGCATTCTATAAAACCATACTCAAAAGATTTAACTGAAGCACAAAGAGCATGCTATAAGGTCATACTCAAAAGATATAAGTGAAGAACATGAAGCATTCTATATATCAATGAAGGGCTATCTCATACTAGCATGGTTCTTAAAGAAGAAGAAAAACACAAAGGACACAAATCATGTGAACAAAACAAAAACCGAGGTATATCGATAATTGTCGAAGAAGAAAGATGGGATGCCAACCGGGGCATCCCCAAGCTTAGATGCTTGAGTATCCTTGAAATATTTACTTGGGTATCCTTGGGCATCCCCAAGCTTGAACTCTTTCCTCTCTTTATTCTTCTCACATTGGTAACTCCTCGTTCTTTGAACACTTCATCCACACAAAACTTAACAAAAACTTTGTGAGATCCTTTAGTATAATAAAGCAAATCACTATCTGTATGTACTGTTGTAAACTCATTCAAATTTCATATTAGCATTATATCTACTGTATTCCAACTTCACCATGGTTCATACCCCCCTATACTACCCATAGATTCATCAAAATATGCGAACAACACATAGAAATCAGAATCTGTCAAAAACAGGACAGTCTGTAGTAATCTGGAAATTTCATATACTTATGTAAATCCAAAAATTCTAAAACAAATACGAAAATTTAAAAAAATTGTACAGAAGTACTGTGCAAAAAGTTTCAGACCCATTTGAATTTCCTGTAAAAAATGTAAATTCATGCGCTATAGCTGAAGTTTCTGTTTTTGCACTTCACATAGTAAACAAGCACTCTAATCATCCTAAAACCAAAGCTCGGCACATTATTTTTATAATACAACGGATATATACAAGGGTATAATTATTTTCATAGAAACTTCCATGAAAATTTCTACATTTTTTCCATGAGCAGGAACACAAGTGTTCAAGGTCGACCCTCACTTCTCCAATGCATAACTTTCCAATTACTTCTCTTTTAGAAAAAAACTTTTTAGGCATAAGAGGCAAGTGAATCTTTTTGTATTTTCATTTTTTAATTCTTTTGTATGTTTCACCCACAACTAAAAAAAACTAAAAAGGTAAAAGAAAAACTACTTAGTGAAGAAAGCAAACAAGCACACATGAGAATATCAACACCACGCTATTGCTCCCCGGCAACGGCGCCAGAAAAGAGCTTGATAATCCCCAAGTGCAGAGAATCATCGTATCAATTCCCAAAGGTGGAAGTGATAAGTATGGAGTGTCGAACCCACAAGGAGCTAAAGGTAAGATCAATATTCTCTCAAGTCCTATCTGCCACCGATACGACTCTACGCACACCGAACATTTGCTTCCAACTAGAAATGAGAAATAAAACTACGTTGTGGGTAAGAAGAGGATAACTTTCTATGATATAGGAGAGCTAAAATATAAAAGTAGGGCTGTTATCATAAAGTTCGAATATATTACTAAATATTATAAATAGCAAGTGTGGAATAATGATGGGTCGGTGCGCGGAATTATCCTAGACAATTGTTAACAAGATCGGTAATCACTATTGCAATTTCATATGAGGGAGAGGCATAAGCTAACATACTATATCTTCTTGGATCATATGCACTTATGATTGGAACTCTAGCAAGCATCCGCAACTAATAAAGATCATTAAGGTAAAACCCAACCATAGCATTAACATATCAAGCCCCCTTTATCCCATACGCAACAACCCCCTTACTCGGGTTTATGCTTCTGTCACTCAAGCAACCCACTATAAGCGAATCATGAATTTATTGCAACACCCTACAGTGCGAATCCTTCACGCTTGCGCAACATGGAGGGCACAATAGAACAATCCCATAATAAAACATACAACTCATACCAATCTAGATCATCAATCAACCCTAAGATAAAGGATATCTAGTCAAAATATAATAGGATGGCAACACATCATTGGATCATAATATGTGGCATAAAGCACCACGTTCAAGTAGGGATTACAGTGGGGTGCGGGAGAGTGGATAGTGTAAAAGCAATGAGGATGGTGATGATGATGGTGATGTTGATGAAGACGATCACCGCAACGATGATTCCCCTCCCGAGGGCACTCCAGCGCCACCAAGAGAAAGGAGGAGAGATTCTCCCCCTTGTGCTTCCTCCTCCATGCCCCCCAGATGGGGACAGGTTCTCCCTTTGGTCCTTGGCCTTCATGGTGATGATGGCCCATCCGAGATCCTTCCCCATGGCCTTCGGTGATGACGGCCCCTTCCCGCAGGGTCTAGAGAGGGCCTTGTCGAGGAAACTGATCCACGAACACCTATGGGGCCGGCGGACCGAGCCCCTTTCGGTTCGGCGGGGGGCGGAGATCACACGAAGAGCGGATTGAGGCGAAGCACACGAGCAGTTTACCCAGCTTCGGAGCTCTCCGGAGAGATAATACTCCTACTGCTGCTTGTCTGATTGTATTGTGTTCTTGCTCGGTTGCGCTGAGTGCTACAGTACACACGAGGCCGAGCGTGAGTGTTCTCTGGTTCCCAACCACAGCGAACCCCCTCAACGTTGCGCATGGGCCTTCTTTTATATGTTCAAGGGGTCACCGACAGGTGGCAACGCAGAGAAGGGTAAAAATGGGAAAAGGGGTTGCGGTTGGTACAACCACCTGCACAGTGCATCCTACCTAACCCTGACAGCAAGGGACAAAGGCATTAAATGCCCGTCTGCGTCGCCCAAACAGTGTAAAAAGGGACCGTCAGGGGCGCCACCGCTCGCCACGATGGCAGTCTTGTCAGCTTCGCATGCCACCGCGCACCGCTGGCTGCATAGCCTCCCGCCACGCGCGCCTGGAAAGGCCCCCAGAGCGACACGTTGGTGGATGCGCTGGAGCGTGGGTACAGAGTGGTTACTTGCCGCGGCAAGCACCTTGCCGCGGTCGTTGTCTTGTCGCGCCCGGAAGCTTGTCGCTCACCAGGCCTTGCCGGGACGCGCGGCGCGTTGCGGCAAGTTCCTTGAGATGCCTTGGTTGGCCTTCCCGGCAAGCTCCTCTTGTCGGGGCCTTGTCTCCTTGGCTTGAATACTTTGTTCTTGAATGGCTCCAAGGGAACCACGGAGGACCTTGGCGGTCGCCCGGCAAGCCTTGCCGCGGGGTGCTGCAACTGCCCGTGCACAAGTTCGGGATACTAGGGTACCCCTACTCTAGTACACCGACAGGAGCCCCCGGACCTGGGCACACACGATGCCGAGCGCTGTTGGGCCTGGCCCAAAGCAGGGCACGGGCACGCGCGGCCTGGGTTACGCCGTATCTTACTACGTATCCACCGTGCCCTCCCCGAATGGCACGCGTTGAATGCGGCATCGTGGGAGAGATCGTGGGTGGTTTTGTTTATTCGGAAGGGTGAAACGTCCGCCCCCTCCCTCTTTATAAGCAGGGGAAACAGGGGCAGTTTGCCCACTTCGCCGGTTGCTACTCCATTCTCAAAAATCTCCGCCGCTCCCCCCTTCTTCCCGAAGCCGAAAGAGAGCAGCGCTCCGCCCCCCATTGCCACCAGCTCCACCGACGCCGCCGATCTCCCTCACCACCTCCGCTATGGCTCCGAAAGCCGACAAGGGGAAGGGAGTGAAGTCGGCCGAGGTGTAGCGGCTCGCGGCGCTGCGAAAGGAGCGGGCCATCTTCCCCCCTCAGCTTGTCGCGAAGGAGCTGAGGGAGTACTACTACCTCTTCTGGTCGACAGAGACGCGAGCGCATCTGCGCACGAAGGTACTCCCGACCGCCGCTTCGAGACTAGCTCCGAACGGGTACCCCTTCTTCGCGCTGTTCTTCTACTGCGGGCTTTGCCCGCCCTTCTCTGAATTCTTCTGCGATATCATGAACACCTACGGGTTCCGCCTCCTTGATTTCACCCCCAATGCCGTTCTGACCATGGCAGTTTTCGCACATTTGTGCGAAAACTTTGTCGGAGTCCACCCAAACGTAGCCCTTTTCCGCCACTTCTTTATGCCCTGAGTCAAGAGAGGAGAGCCCCTTGCCGGTGGAATTGCTTGGATCTCGAGGGTCGGCAAGAAGGAAGCCTATCTGGAGGGAGAGCTCCGCAGCAAATGGGAGGAGTGGAGAGCAGAGTGGTGCTGGGTCGTCGAGGAGAACCCGCAGCCATTTACCGCCCTGCGCCAAGCCCCAATAGTGCGTGGTAATGATTGGAGCAACGTGGCCCCGGAAGACGACAGGCTGAAAATCGCCGTCACCCGGATCCTACGCCTCAGGCTTGCCGGGCTCACTGTGGGCGCAGTTGGCGCAGATTTCCTTCGCCGCCGCATCGCCCCCCTGCAGGAGAGGGGGAGACCCGCCTGGGAGTTCCAGAACTCGGCGGATATCATGAGGCTGCACCCGGGCCTCAACTTTAACTTCACTGTCCTGGAGCTGGACGCGATGCTCCTCGAGCTGTTCAAGCGTGATCCTCAGCATCCCTTCATGTTGCCGCGGGACGTCGTTCCGCTGTGCAACAATTCTTCGCTTGACCGCATCCGTGCAATGATGCTGCTGTGCGACTCTCACGGAATCGTTCCAACCTGGCAAGAGCCGGCAGACGCCATCGTGCAGGAGTTCTTCGACGGCTTGGTAGAAGTGCCGGTCTGCGCCGATGAGCAGAAGAGCCTCACCCGCGACACCACTGATGCGGAGATGCAGCGCATCGCCACCAGGCTGGAAGAGGCGACAGCAGCCGCTACCGCGGGCGTGTTTGGGTTCACCGTGGAGGAGGCAGAGGCAGCAGAGGCGGCAAGTCTTGCCGAGCGAGAGGAGTTCGCCGGCGAGGAAGAGCTTGCCGGGCCTGAAGCTGAGCCGAGCGAGCCCGGCGAGGAAGAGCTTGTTGGGCCCGAGCCTTCAGACAGCTTGCTGCAGGCGGAGCCCCCGGCCCCGCCAAGAAGGCGTCTTCACAAGGCCGCGGACGTAGCGGGGCGGCAGACGGGCCAGCAGCCGCCGCACCGCACGACGCGCTCGACCGCGGCAAGCACTGTTGCCGCAGGAGCACCTCACGCTGTGGCGGCAACTGGAGCGGGGTCCTCCCGGTCCACCGCTACTGCACCTGCCAAGCGGGCAAGGGAGCCTACTCCTCCGCCTCGCCGCACCGGAGGCAAGCTGGACTTCGATCTCTCCGCGCTCAGCTCCGACGACGAAGAAGAAGAGTAAGATCCCCTTGCTGTACTTGCAATTCTTCGATTCTTGCTGTCTTTGTCTTGTATCTGATCTGCTTGACTCTGAACTCATCCCTTTTCAGGACTCTGGCCCAGAGAGCGGCGAAGAGAGCCAAGGGACCGGTGATTGTCATCGAGGACGACCCCACCACGACGGTAGAGGACATGTCCGAAACCACCTTGTCAGACCCGGCAACCATTTCTCAGAGCAGCCCCCAGCGCAGCCCCCCATGTAAGTATATGGTTTACTTCATGCTGTCAGGCGCACATGGGCGCTCTTCTTTTGCTGATATTTGTCTGTTAGTTTGTGTAGGAGCAGAGCAGCCTCACCAGGAGAGCCCGGAAGCCGCTCCCGAAGTGCCATCTGCCTCGACTACACCGCCAAGGGAGGATTCCCCGGCAAGGGAGCATTCTCCGGCAAGGGAGAATTCTCCGGCAAGGGACATCGCCAGCGATCCTCCGACGGTTGAGACCACGATTGCAGATCCTAGCACAGGTAACCCTTTTGCCTGAAGACTTCCCTTGGGTTCTTTCTGATTTTCTTTTTGAATATTCGCTTGACCTTTCTCCCCTCTTCGGTCGTCAGATCCACCTGCCACGGAGCCCATGGAAACCGAGGCCGCCGGTGAAGAGAACGTGCGCGGCAACAACGACGACGCCGCGGCCACCGAAGAAGAGGCCGACGCTGATGATCCCGCCGGCGAAGAGGCCGCCAAGGCTGCCGCCGCAGAAGCGGGTGAGGGATCTGGCGATCACACTGACGGTCCCGAGGCCGCAGGAGCGCCAGGCGCTACACCGACCGCCGATCCCTCCGCCGATGCTGCAGCACCAGGCTTCGAAGAGCCCCAGCCCGGCGCCTACTTGAAGGCCGGCGACGGTATCTTCATCAAGCTCCCCTGGGCGTCAAGCTCCAGGGCGCTGGTCGAGGGAGAAACCTTGGATGGAGAGGTGCTCGCCTTCGCTGGACTGACGGTGGTCGACGTGCCAAGCAGCAGCAGCGACGAGCCTGAGAAGGAGCGGCTGCTGCGGAAGCTGCTGTCGCTCTACCGCGCCCGACAAGCCAAGCTAGCATCCCGAGAGGAGCTTGTCGCGAAGGCAGGAGTGGACATTGAGAAGCGCGCGGAGGAACTCCAGGGTCTGAGGTAGGAAACTCTCCGGTCCTTGGCAGAGGAGCGGGAGCAACTTCTCGAGGAGCGGAAAGCCTTCCTCCTCGAGAAGGCCGAAGTTGAAGAGAAGCAACAGCTTGTCGCCGAAAATCTATTTGCGTAGGAAGGAGAGTTGGCGCAGCGCAAGGTCAACCTTGACAGCCACAAGGAAGAGCTTGCCGCGCGCGAGCAAGCGATTGGCGGGGCTCTCAAGGAGGCAAGGGATGCTGCCGCAGCTACCGAGGCCGCCAAGAAGGAGCTAGAAACGAAGGTAGCGCAGCTGGAGGTTGATCTCAGGGCGAGCGGCGAGGAGCTTGCCGCTCTCAAGCATGAGCGCGAGAAGGATGCTGCCGCTCATGGTGAACTGCAGGGCCTTCTCGCAGAGAGGAGCAAGGAGCTTAGCGCCGCCAAGGACTCCAATGCGGACCTCGAGTTGAAGCTGGCCACTTTGACTCTGACGCTGGACGGCGCCAGGGAGCGGGAGGTGGCCTTGTCGGAGAAGATCAAGGCCGACGAAGCACTGCTGGCGAGTGCTGCTGCCTCCCAAAATGCTTTTAGGGAGACAGTGGAGCACTGGACCGAGGGTCTGGTGAATATTGCCGCCACCATCGACGGGGAGTTGGTGTAGCTGGGGATGGAGGATCTCGGGTACTCCTCCGACGAGCACCTCCAACCCAGCGCCAAGCTCAGCTTGTTCTTCAAGGGCGTGGCGACGGCCCTCCAGCGACTCCGGGAGAAGATCCCAAAGCAGCTGGCCGACGAATCGCGCAGGATGTGCGCGGGGGTTCTTCAGAAGGTGCTGATGAAGGTGGCCTTCCGCAATCTAGGCCTCAACCTCACCAACGTCCTCAAATCCTTGCCGCCGGATGCTGATCTGGATGTGCTCAAGGCCCTTGTCGCACCCATTGTGGACAAGGTGAGCGAGATCAATATGGTTGAGGGCGATCCCGTAGATTAGGCCGCCCGTTTTTTTTTCTTTGTCGCTGCTGGTCATGTCACAAGAACTATCTGTTAGAGCTGCGACAAGCTATCTTGTAATATAACTCTATTTTGGGTAGAAATTTGCTATGTTATTTCCTTTACTTGGTTCCTTCCTTTGTATGTTTTTGCCCTACGCTTTCAGGGAACTTGTCGGTGCAGTCACCTGGGCCGTGAGCACTGAGTGCGGGACATCAGCAGCCTGCTGGCGGTGCCGCTACCGACAAGAAACCTTGTCGCAGCTAGTCGCAGCTCACTTAAGTTGTTGAGCGGACTCGAAACAAAGTAAGGGCGCAACTAGCTATGAGTTGGTTCCTCCGCGCACAGGTTTTCCATACAAAGTACGGTCGTTCAAGGAATATAACTTAAAATTTTAAAAACTGATTGCTCAAACTTTGGCAACTTAGCTTTTCTGTCGTTTGCTTTCTGGCAAGGCGAACCTTGCTTGAACAATGCCTGGTCCACATCATAATCTTCTCCTTTCCCCCCGGCAAACTTGTGTGCGAGGGAACCTTGCTTTCCTTTATTAGAAAAAGAAAGAAGAGAAAATAAAGATATGGTTCCTTCCGGCTCGTTATTGCTTACCGGGGGTTGCGCTGCACAAAGTGTCAGATAATGCATGCAATTATAAATTAGAAAGCATCAAATTGACAAGATGTGCTGAGCACATGAGCTTTACTTATGCACGGGATCTGCGCCCGGCTTTGTACAAAGGATTACATGCAACATCGGCAAGACTTGTACAAAAGGTGGTTGCCGGAACGGGTTACGGCAACCGCGCCCTACGGGTAAAACTTACAAAGATGCTCAATGTTCTAGGAGTTGCTCACCGGAGTGCCATCTTCGGTCTCAAGGCGGACAACGCCAGGCCTAGTGACTCGTTTCACCCGGTAAGGGCCTTCCCACTTCGACGTCAACTTGTTGGAATTCTTGGCGGACTGAACGCGCCGAAGAACAAGGTCGCCTTCCTCGAAGCTTCTGGCATTAACTTTGCGGCTATGGTAGCGGCGCAAAGCTTGCTGGTATCGAGCAGCTCGCACAGCAGCCTGAAGACGGTTCTCCTCAAGGAGCAGCGCGTCATCTTGTCGCAGCTGCTCTTGCTCAAGCTCATCATAAGCGAGCACTCGAGGTGACCCGTATACGAGTTCCGTGGGGAGAACTGCCTCTGCTCCATAGACTAGAGCAAAAGGTGTCTGGCCAGTGGCTCGATTTGGCGTCGTTCTGATCGACCAAAGAACCACCGGCAGCTCCTCAATCCAGTTTCTTCCGCACCTGCGCAGCCTGTTGAAAGTTCTGGTCTTGAGCCCGTGCAGCACTTCAGCATTTCCCTCTCCGCTTGACCGTTGCTTCTCGGATGAGCAACAGAAGCGAAGCAGACCTTGGCACCAAGATCCTAGACGTACTGCATGAAGGTGCGGCTCGTGAATTGTGTGCCGTTGTCGGTGATGATCCTTTTAGGGATCCCGAAACGGCAAACAATCGACCTAAAGAACTTGACTGCTGACTGTGCTGTCACCTTCCTCACTGATTCCACTTCTGGCCACTTTGTGAACTTGTCGATTGCAACGTACAAGTACTCAAAGCCCTCGACAGCTTGGGGAAAAGGGCTGAGGATGTCGAGCCCCCAGACCGAAAATGGCCAGGATAAAGGGATCATCTAGAGAGCTTGAGCTGGCTGGTGTATCTGCTTGGAATGGAACTGGCATGCTTCACACTTAGTTACTTGTGCAGTTGCATCCTAGAGGGCTGTCGGCCAAAAGAAACCTTGCCGGAACGCTTTGCCGGCAAGTGCTCTTGCGCCAATGTGGTGACCACATATGCGTCCATGTATCTCTGCCAATAGCTTTTGTCCGTCTTCCCGGTGAATACACTTCAATTTCACACCATTGAGTCTTCTTCTGTACAGTGTGTTGTCGACAAACTGGTACATACTTGACTGCCGGGCTACTCTTTCCGCTTCTTCTTGCTCTTCGGGAAGTCTCCTGTCTGAAGGAAATGGACAATCTGCTGTGCCCATGTTGGAGTTTGCGGCTCGACAACAAGGACTAAAGGCACATCTGCTGCTGCGGGAACATCCGCTTCCACGGCAAGAACCTGCGGCTCAGCCGGAGCTTGATGTTCCCCGGCAAGCTTGCCGGAGCAAAACTTGTCGGGAGAGTCTGCTTCAACGGAACAAACCCTAAGGCTTGCCGGAGCAGACTGCTCCTCAGCATCCTTGGTGTTGATCTTGGGGACCTTCTTGGTGGCGGCTTCGGGGAGCTCCGCCGGAAAGTAGTCACTAGAAATCAATTTCCTCTTCTTGCTCTGTCCAGTTGATGGTGTTACAGACGGTTGAGTCAGCTTGAGCACAAAGATCCCTGGTTCCACAGGTAACTTAAGTGCAGCGCACTTTGACAGGCCATCGGCAATGTCATTCTGAGCTCTTGGAACATGTTCCATCTGTAGGCCGTCAAAGTGCTCTTCTAGCTTTCTCACTTCATCAACGTAAGCTTCCATCAACAGACTCTGGTAATTCTTGTTCACTTGGCGGACGACAAGCTGTGAGTCACCCCTGACAATGAGCTTCTTGATCCCAAGGTCTGCTGCGATCCTGAGACCGGCAAGCAATCCTTCATACTCTGCAGTATTGTTCGTTGCTTGCTCCTTGGGAAAGTGCATCTGGACTACGTACTTGAGGTGCTCTCCAGTGGGTGCAACAAGTAGCACGCCCGCACCGGCGCCTTGCAGCGAGAAGGCACCATCAAAGTACATTAGCCACTCTCTGCTTGCTTCCTTGACGGGGATGCTTGTTTCTGGAATTTCTTCATCTTGTGTTGGTGTCCACTCTGCTATGAACTCTGCCAATGCTCTGCTTTGGATAGTTGAAGTGCTTTCAAACTTGAGGCCAAAGCTTGACAGTTCCAGCGCCCACTCGATAATCCTGCCTGTCGCTTCTGGATTTTGCAGTATCCTCTTCAGCGGAAAACGAGTGACGACTGTGATCTCATGTGCTTGGAAGTAATGGCACAGTTTTCTCGAGGCCATGAGAAGGCCGAAAAGCAATTTCTGCACACCAGAGTACCTCGATCTAGCCCCCTGCAGAAGGGAACTGACAAAGTAAACTGGGCGCTGCACCATTCTCTTCTGCATCTTATCATGCTCCTGCGCAGATCCATCCTTGTCGGGACCAGAGCTTGCCGATGAAGTCCTCTGCTTTTCGCTGGATGCATCTGCCATGGTTGCTGGCTCATCATCCGCCTCCCTCTCTGCTACTAACACAACACTAACCACTTGATTGGTCAACGCTATATATAGCAGCAACTTCTCTTGTGGCTTAGGTGCAACAAGTGTTGGAGTGGAGGACATGTATCTCTTCAAGTCCTACAGCGCAGCCTCCGCTTCCGGAGTCCATTTCATTGGACCTGCCTTTTTCAATATTTTGAAAAATGGCAGGGCGCGCTCAGCAGACCTAGAGATAAACCTGCTGAGAGCAGCCACGCAACCGACAAGTCTTCGTACATCCTTGATGCGCTTTGGTGCTTCAATCTGCTCAATGGCCTTGATCTTGTCGGGATTGGCCTCAATTCCGCATTGAGACACAAAGAACCCGAGAAGCTTGCCGGAGGGGACTCCAAACACGCACTTCTTGGGGTTGAGCTTGAGGTTGATCTTGCGCAGATTTGCAAAGGTTTCGTCTAAATCTTGAATCAGAGTCGCCCTGTCCTTGCTCTTGACCACTATGTCATCCATGTAGGCCTCCACATTTCTGTGCATCTGTGGCTCAAAAGCGTGATGGACTACTCTTGTGAATGTTGAACCAGCATTCTTTAAACCGAATGGCATCCGTACGAAATAGTATGTGCCACACGGGGTGATGAATGCGGTCTTCTCCTCATCCTCTTCTGCCATGAAGATCTGATGGTATCCTGAGTATGCATCAAAAAATGAAAGCAAGTCACATTCGGCCGTGGAGTCAACAATCTGGTCGATGCGCGGCAAGGGAAATGGGTCTTTGGGGCAAGCTTTATTAACATCGGTAAAGTCAATACAAAGCCTCCATTTCCCGTTTGCCTTACGCACGACTACAGGATTGGCCAACCACGTAGGATGGAGCACTCCTCTGACAAGGCCCGCTGCTTCCAATTTCTTGATCTCTTCTACAATGAATTCTTGGCGCTCCAATGCCTGTTTCCTGACTTTCTGCTTGACAGGCCGCGCATGAGGACAGACGGCGAGATGGTGCTCGATTACTTTCCTGGGAACACCGGGGATGTCAGACGGTTTCCATGCAAACACGTCGACGTTCGCCCGCAGGAAACCAACAAGCGCGCTTTCCTATTTAGGGTCGAGAGTGGCACTGATGGTGAAGGTACCACCAGTGCCGTCCTCCTTGGCGGACACCTTCTTGGTCTCTGGTGGAGCTGCCATTGTCTTCTTACACTTGCCAGTGGAGCTCAATGGTGCGTCCTCGACGGTAGCGCAGCACTCCGAAGAGGTGCGCTTGCCGGAGTGGGCATCAGAACTCTTGCCGGACTTGGTCTTCTTCTTTGCCCCGGGAGCTTCAACGGCAAGTGATCTGCGATCAGCTGCGGCTGCTGCTTCCCGGTAGATCTTGTCGGCGCAGATAAGAGCATCCTTCTTGTCGCCAGGGACAGAGATGACACTTATCGGGCCTGGCATCTTCAGTATGTTGTATGCATAGTGAGAGGCTGCCATGAATTTGGCAAGTGCTGGACGGCCGAGTATCCCATTGTAAGGTAATGGAAAATCAGCTACGTCAAAGGTGACCCTCTCAGTCCAGAAGTTCAACTCGCTGCCAAATGTCACCGGCAACATGATCTTTCCCTTCGGCCTGCTCCTTCCCGGGTTGATTCCTTGGAATGTGCCGGTCTCTTCGAGCTCGCTATCAGGGATCTGGAGTTTCTGGAGCACCGCGGAAGAGATCAGGTTCAAGCCGGCCCCGCCGTCAACTAGCATCTTAGTGACCTTGAGGTTGCGGATAGTTGGTGAAACCAACATCGGCAAGCACCCGACCGTAGTTATGCGATCAGGGTGGTCCTCAATATCAAAGATGATAGGCGTGCTGGACCATTTCAGAGGCTTGCGTGACTCGATGGGTGGTTCTGCCGCATTGACTTCCCGCACCCATTGCTTGAGCTGGCGGTGTGAAGTATGCAGAGAAGCACCACCGTCAACACACAGGACCTCTGTGGACTTCTGGAACTCCTGCTCGTCGGTCTCGTCATCATCCATATCTTCATCATCGTCGTCATCTTCATCCTTGTCGCGACCGCGGGGAGGTCTATCTCCTTGCCACTGCTTAGCCTTGCCGTGGTGTCCTCCTCGGCCGGGACATTTCTTGCTTGCTCCTCTAGCACCTTCTTGGGCTTTCTCCTTGTCGCGTCGCTCGTATTCAGCCTTTTGCTGTTCAACAAGCTGCTCGACCTTCTTGCAGCTCTGGAGGTCATGGCCCTTGGTGCGGTGGATCTTGTAGTATTTCTTGCTGGTGCCGTCCTGCTTGTTGGCGACTGCCACAGTTGCGGCAACCTCCTTGCCGGAGCTACCAGCTTTGGCTTTCTTGCCGGACTGCTCAACGACTAGCACCTCTTTGTCTTTCTTCTTCCTGTTGTTCCGCCGCCGGTTTTTCTTTGCCGGGGCAGTCTCCTCACTATCAGATCCTCCTGCTCCTGTATTCTCTCCGGGGAGTTTCCTCCCTTCCTCAGCACGTGCACACTTGTCGGCCAGGGCATATAGCTCACTGAGATCTCTGATCTTGCACATCGCCATCTCCTCCCGCATCCTGCGGTTCCGCACGTTCTGATGGAACGCGCTGATTACCGTGGCAGGGTGGACATCTGGGATGTTGTGCTGTACACGGCTGAATCTCTGAATGTACTTGCGCAGGGGCTCTCCTTCCTTCTGGGCGAGCAGATGAAGGTCGCTCTCTTGGCCATGAGGCTTGTGGCCGTCTGTAAAGGCGCCGACAAACTGATGGCACAAGTCAGCCCAGGAGGATATAGAGTTGTCCGGCAAGTGCATGAGCCAGGATCTGACATTGGGCTTGAGCACCAGCGGGAAGTAGTTGGCAAGGATCTTGTCGTCCCGCCCCCAGCAGCTTGCACCGCGATGGTGTAGATGCTGAGGAACTCCGACGGATGCGACTTGCCGTCGTACTTCTCTGGTACATCTGGCTTGAAATTCTTCGTGCTGGGCCACTGGACTTGCCGCAGCTCACGAGTGAACGCAGGGCAAACTACCGCATATGGCAAGTCGCCTGGTTCCCCTGGCGCATGCATGTCAACAGAGGGTCCAGCGCGCTTGTCGGATTGACGTCGCGCTTCTCTTCGGCGCTCGATGCGACTACGAGCGTCTTCTTGCTGTGGTTCGTGAAGAACTTGGCGCTGATCGCGATGAGCTCGTGGATCTGATGATGTGGCAGAGTCGCTGCCGAGGTGGATCCGACAAGTCGGTGATCTTGGCCTTCGGTATGGAGAGTGCATGGTGGTTGCACCCCCACTGGTTTCGTCGCCACCGGCTCGTGCCTGGCAGTCCTGCCGCGGCCGCGATGCACTTGGCTGCCGCGGAGTGTCGCCGTTGGCAAAGCCGATGAGACTCTGAATGGTGGCCCTCCATTGGTCGATCTTGTCTTCCGCTGGAGGGTAATCCAGGAGCAGTTGAGCTCGCGCCAAAGCTTCTGCTGGAGTGGTGGGCGGAAGTGGCGAACGGTGCGAGGAGCGGGATATGCTCGGACTTCTAACTATGTTAGAAGGAGCAGTATCCCGTCCAGGCGACCGCGTTTCGCTCGTGCCAGCATGTTGGCGTGCATGCTGGTCTTGAGCACCCCGAGATCCACCAGCTCGATCTTGGCCCAACAAACGTATGGTACTGCAGGTACCATGACGCTGTCGGTCCTACGCCTCTTGAGATGGGCGCGGTACATGTACGGACGCCGAGGTTTGTGCAGCCTTGTCCTTGGACCTGGCAGCGTCGTGAGCTTCCTCGTCGATGTCCGTTCTTCCGCCGGCGTCTACTCCACCACCCGTTTGCTCCAGTGGTGGTGGAAGTGACGTGGACGGAGCAGCTGATGCCGAAGTTTTCTTCTTCGGTGGCATGTCGATGAAGAAAATGAAGATCTAGCCCGTGTGGACGCCGGATCAGGTTCACACAATCTCGACGCCCCCTACCTGGCGCGCTAAAGATGTCAGGGAAACTGATCCACGAACACCTATGGGGCCGGCGGACCGAGCTCCTTTCGGTTCGGCGGGGGGCGGAGATCGCACGATGAGCGGATCGAGGCGAAGCACACGAGCAGTTTACCCAGCTTCGGAGCTCTCCGGAGAGATAATACTCCTACTGCTGCATGTCTGATTGTATTGTGTTCTTGCTCAGGTGCGCTGAGTGCTACAGTACACACGAGGCCGAGTGTGAGTGTTCTCTGGTTCCCAACCGCAGCGAACCCCCTCAACGTTGCGCATGGGCCTCCTTTTATATGTTCAAGGGGTCACCGACAGGTGGCAACGCAGAGAAGGGTAAAAATGGAAAAAGGGGTTGCGGTTGGTACAACCACCTGCACAGTGCATCCTACCTAACCCTGACGGCAGGGGACAAAGGCATTAAATGCCCGTCTGCCTCGCCCAAACAGTGTAAAAAGGGACCGTCAGGGGCGCCACCGCTCGCCACGATGGCATTCTTGTCAGCTTCGCATGCCACCGCGCACCGCTGGCTGCACAGCCTTCCGCCACGCGCGCCTAGAAAGGCCCCCAGAGCGACAGTTGGTGGATGCGCTGGAGCGTGGGTACAGAGTGGTTACTTGCCGCGGCAAGCGCCTTGCCGCGGTCGTTGTCTTGTCGCGCCCGGAAGCTTGTCGCTCACCAGGCCTTGCCGGGACGCGCGGCGCGTTGCGGGAAGTTCCTTGAGATGCCTTGGTTGGCCTTCCCGGCAAGCTCCTCTTGCTGGGGCCTTGTCTCCTTGGCTTGAATACTTTGTTCTTGAATGGCTCCAAGGGAACCACGGAGGACCTTGGCGGTCGCCCGGCAAGCCTTGCCGCGGGGTGCTGCAACTGCCCGTGCACAAGTTCGGGATACTAGGGTACCCCTACTCTAGTACACCGACATGCCTAGATTGATTTCTCGTGGCTACAGAGGCTTGCGGCGGCGGAAGTTCTGATCTCTCTTCTATTCTGGTGTTTTCTTGATTTATAGGAGGGGTTGGCGTTGATTTCACGTCAAGGGGGCCCACGGGGAGTCCACGAGGTAGGGGGCGCTCCCTAAGGGGGGGCGCCCTCCACCCTCATGGTGCCCTCAGGACTCCCCACCGGTAGATTTTCCTTCCAGTATTTTTTATATTTTCCAAAAACATCTCCATTGATTTTCAGCACATTCTGAGAACTTTTATTTCTACACAAAAACAACACCACAGTAGTTCTATTGAAAACAGCGTCAGTCCTGGTTAGTTCTAATCAAATCATACCAAAATCATATCAAACTATTGTAAACATGGCATAAAAACTTAATAAATTATAGATACATTGGAGACATATCAGACATTCTAAAACAACAACTATACTAGCTGTGGCAGTACATATGATCGCTCTCCCCAGTACTGGGTGGTGCCAAACTACTCTCACCACAAAGAGTATAGAAGCATTTTCAATGTCAGCGTCCTCTGGTATTCCGGAACTGAAATGATAAGCACTGTGACGAAAAGACCATGGAGCTCAACTCCTCGGGATACTGCCACAACCCCTAAATGATAGGAGGCACCAAGAACAGTGTTCCCATCACAATGATATCAGACTAATTCCAACGATACGTGTGTGATGCTAATAAATTGAGTGAAAAACGAGAGTGATGGATCCAAAACACCTACATCACGATTCCTCACCAGAGCGACGAAGGGGATAAGGAGTAAAAAGAATTCATACTCTCCGATATAACTAGACTCAAAATAGAAGCAACGGAGGCCTCGATTGTCACCGACAAGGACATCGAGGACTTTAAGTGCACTAGCTATTTCGAGCCGCCGCCGCTCACCGGGCCCCCGAAGCAGGCCAAGTCATTCCCACATCACAACCTAGCAAGAGGGTGGTGTTTGTCCCCCATTTTATTAGGTGGCTAGGCTTTCCACTTCACCCCTTCGTTCGGGGGCCGATGTATTTTTATGGGCTAGATTTTCACGATCTAGCCCTGAACTCTGTCCTCCACCTTTCATCTTTCATCATCATTTGCAAGGCTTTCCTCAAAGTCCATTCGCACTTTGCTTATGGCTGAAGATATTCAATATGATGCCGAAGATTGAAGACGGCCAACAAGCGGATTGCGGAGGAGCCATGGTTTGCAAGCTCACTCGTGTAGAGTGGCCGGTGGGTATGTTTATAGATACCGTCAAGGTTTTGCAGAGAGAGCGGTTTTATATCATAGAACCATGCGACACAGCCTGGGTGGCAGCTCCGGAGTTTACATCTAGACCACCCATGAGGCTGACATCGTGGACCAAAAGGAGCCCTGACTGGGGGTCCTCTGAAGAAGTGAAAATGCTATAGAAACGCGTCCTTTGCATGAAGGGGGATGGTGTCAAGCTAACTGGAGCGATCCAGGTGATGCTCAATCGCTACCTCCACCCCTGCCAGCCCCGATGTGGGAATACAAGTCCGAGGACCCCACAACCGTGTGCCGCTTCCTCGACACCACTTACGAAAAGCTGTGGAGGGTGCTATTCAAAACGCAAGAGTAAGATTGGCCAGCAAAGGATGAGGAGGATGCCGGCGTCGATGTCGGACACCCTCCCAAGAAGGTAACAAAGCTTTCTTCCGCTCCAAAGCTGAATATTCTTATTATTGTAGATTAACTCTTAGCCCTCCTATTTCCACAGGGTTGGCTTGAGAAGGCCAAGAAGATGAATAGTCCGACCCTGCTGCCCGAAGACCCCAGGTCGGCTTAGTTGGATGAAATCCTGGTCATGGCGCCTTGTAAGGCGCCAGAGAAGAAGAGGAAGAACCCCGGGAGGGATGCATGGGAAGGCCTCTGCCCAGTATCCCTTCGGACAGCAAGTCCGGGGACACCCACCCCTCCACGCACAAGGGGATCCAGGACAAAGAGGAGGAGGAGGAGAATGATTCCCCCCGTACAAAAAAAAGAGCAGCCTCCGCTGAGGCCGAAGAAGGGCACACTACTAGGGAAACCCTTATGCACATAAGCTTACTTGTAGCGCTTTTTAGAGGGAGCGCTACAACTATTTAGCAGTAGCGCTTGGGCCAAAAAAGCGCTGCTACTATGCATATAGCAGTAGCATTGTAGTTGTACAACATGCTACTACTAAAATTGCCAGACCATTGTCGGCAGGCTAGGTATACTAGTGGCGCTCATACGTGAAAAGCGCCACTGCTATTGTACTTAGCAATAGAGCTTTCCTCCAACCAGCGCTACTACTAAATTCAGTCCCCTCCTATGACAAAAGTTTAGTCCAACCTCACTCCGTGAACATAATGTTTAGCACCTTAAATATGGTGCTTCTCAAACGATCACAACCACTTTGTCTTCATTGTACTCTATGTGTAGGATCTATGGCAATATGAATCTTGACTGGTTTCTAAACTGGCGAAGATTCATACTGACAATTTAGATTCTACACAAAAAGATCAATCATGACCAATGTTTTTTTAATTTGATGCTTTTTTTACATGCTAATGATCATAGCCTTAGTAGTAGCGCTGGTTCCACTAGAAGTAGCGGTTGTTGCAAACCAGTGCTACTACTATGGGGCACCTTATCCACACCCCGGCCCACGAGCATCCTCACTCTCCTCCTCACACTATCACTCGCCCACTCCGCTATGCCCCGTCGCCCCCAAGGTATCTGCCTACATCCCTCCTCCTATCGCCGCCCTCCTCTATCCTTCCTCCGGCGGTCCTCCTCTCTCCTCCCTCCTCACGCCGGCGGCCCTCTTTCCTCCTTCCTTGTACGACCACCGCGCTGCTCCCTGCTCAGTCCTCCGACAACCCTCCGCTATCCTCCCTTCCCAAGCCACCCGAAGCCCTCACTCCTCCCTCCTCCTCCCACCGCCCTCCTCTCTTTGTATAAAAATTTAAGTATAAAATTTTTTAATAAAAAAATTTAGTAATAGAAATTTTTAGGTATGGAAATGTATTATGCTATATGAGTTTTTTTATTAAATGTAGGTTTTCTAAATAGAATTGAAAAAATAAGTAAATCTAGGTATTTTGAATAGAATAGGAATTTTTCTAAGTTATGTGAAAATAGGACATTTTTCTATGATTCAAGAAGTAGACAGTAGTTAAAAAACCAGGGCATTTGTCTAGGATTTATGAGGATATATAGATAGATGGATGGATGGACAGATGTTAGGGCTAAAACTAGGGCATCTTTAGTAAATGTATATAGGTCTTTTCAATTTTTACGGTTAGAACAAGGTATTTTTAGTAAATGGTAGGGCTAAAAGTAGGATGTTTTAGACATAGGTTTTCACTAAGTCCTAAGATGAGGATAATACTGCTTTTGTTTATATTTTGTTTTTGCGGAAATCAAGGAGCCCCTGCATCATCCCCGCCGTAGTCCCCGTCACCGACCACCTCCAACCTCGTGGTGAGAAAGGGCGCTATCCCCATGTCGATGATGATGTAGATGTTTTGATAGTTGTATTAGAGTAGTAGCTACATGAGTGGCCTATGTTTGCAGGTAACACCTCACAGTGGCCTATGTTTTGCCCTAGTGTTGATTAATTTCCATTCCAGCAAATTCCAGGCGCTCGATATATGTCCTTTTTAGCAAAGGTCGTGCCATATTTTTCCGTGAATTTTGGCATGACTTGCGCTAGAATATGTAGGAAATATCGAGTCGCCCAGATTTTGTAGAAATATAATTAAACGACATTTCGGGTTAACTTTAAGTGAAAGTGCAACTAATCCCCGGGTGGTTTTGGTAATTCATAACAACATATAGCTCATTGAACTAATATCCATTCAAGATTAATGTTTCAGAAAGTTCAATGATTGGTATGGCATGGACTAGAGATGTGGACCCCTCAAAATGCTAAGGACACATATTGGCAAAAGCTCAAGAATCTTCATTTTCGTCTTAGTGATCCAAGGTCACATTGAGTCCATAGGAAAAGCCAATATTGTTAAAAGGGGATGAGTTGTTGCTTAATGGCTTGCTTGCTCAAAATGCTTAGTGATATGCTCCAAATGCCCTCAACCACTTTATCATTTCCACATATGTCCTAAATCTAAAGTCAAACTCGGCCACACTGATTTGATCTATCTGGTGCCACCGAGTTCACTTTTTTATTGCCATAGCAAGAAACCCTAATCAGTTCGGTCTCACCGATCGGGATCTCGGTCTCACCGAGATGGGATTGCAAACTCTCCATTTCCCTTCGTAACATTTCGGTCTAACCGAGATGAGCGATCGGTCACATCGAGTTGGCAATGAAAACTCTCTGTTTCATTTTTGTAATGTTTCGGCCGCACCAAAATGAGCGATCAGTCCCACCAAGTTTACCGGACCAATTCTTTGTTTGCTTATTACTGAAATCGTTCTCACCGAGTTCATGTGATCGGTCTCATCGAGATGAGGTTTTGTCCTAACCCTAGCGCATCAGTCTCACCGAGTTGGTATTGTAGGTCCCGTCGAAAAGTCTAAACACATTTTCAACCAGGTCGGTCTCATCGAGTTTCACTATTTGGTCCCAATGAGTATGGTAAATTGTGTGTACCGGTGAGATTTTGTGTGGAGGCTATATACCCCTCCACCCCCTTCTCCATAGAGAGAGCCATCAGAACGTGCCTACACTTCCACTACTCATTTTCTGAGAGAGAACCACCTACTCATGTGTTGAGACCAAGAAATTCCAATCCAACCACAAGAATCTTGATCTCTAGCCTTCCCCAAGTTGCTTTCCACTCAAATCATCTTTCCACCATATCCAAATCTGCGAGAAAGAGTTGAGTGTTGGGGAGACTATAATTTGAAGCACAAGAGTAAGGAGTTCATCATCAACACACCATCTATTACCTTTTGGAGAGTGGCGTTCTCCTATATTGGTTAGGTGTCACTTGGGAGCCTCCGTCAAGATTGTGGAGTTGAACGAAGGAGTTTGTAAGGGAAAGGAGATCGCCAACTTCATGAAGATCTACCCAAGTGAGGCAAGTCCTTCGTGGGCCATGGCCATGATGGGATAGACAAGGTTTCTTCTTCGTGGAGCCTTCATGGGTGGAGCCCTCCGTGGACTCGTGCAACCCATACCCTTCGTGGGTTGAAGTCTCCATCAATGTGGATGTACGATAGCACCACCTATCAGAACCACGCAAAAAATCTCCTTGTCTACATTGCGTTTTCTCCCTACAAACTCCTCCCCTATACGATCATATGCAATGATTTACATTCCGTTGCTATACTCTTTGAATTGCGTGTGTATGTTGATTGCTTGACTTGTGTTAAGTTGCTAAAATCTGCCAAGACTTAAAATTGGGAAAGGCTAGATTTTTATTTGGTCAAGTAGTCTAATCACCCCCTCTAGACATACTTTCGATCCTACAAGTGATACAAGAGCTTTGCTCTCCATTTGCCTTGATTTCCATAGCTTTGGTGATTATAGCCTTGGTTTCACAGCCTAGGAGAGTATGGCGTCTAGTGAGGGAAATTACCACCGTAGAGGTCCTTACTTTGATGGTACTAATTTTGCTAGTTGGAAGCATAAGATGAAAAGGCATATTCTTGGACATAACCCCGCCGTTTGGGCTATTGTGTGTATTGGTTTGCAAGGTGAATTCTGCGATGGGAGAGAACCAAATTGCGAAGCAACTGCAGAAGAGTTGAAAATGCTGCAATATCCTCTTCAATGGATTGTGCCCCGAAGATTTCAACAAAATCAGCCATGTTGAGAATGCAATGGAAAATTAGGATACTTTGATTGATATGCACAAAGGTACCAAGTCCATCATGGAATCCAAGTCGGATGTGCTTCAAAATCAGCTTGACAAGTTCAAAATGAAGTATGGTGAAGGTGTCTCTGAAATGTACTATAGGCTTGCTCTCATCACAAATGGGATTGCCGGCTTAGGAAGTGAAGAGATGACTGACAAATTCATCATCAAGAAGATCCTAAGAGCCTTGGATGGAAAATATGATATCGTGTGCACATTGATGCAAATGATGCCCAATTACAAAGATCTCAAGCCAACAGAAGTCATTGGAAAAATTGTTGCTCATGAGATGTCACTCAAGGATAAAGAAGAGCTTCACAACAAGTCTAGTGGTGCTTATAAAGCTTCATGTGATACTCCTGCCACATCAAGTTACAAACAAGTCTTCGATGAGGAATTGAGCTTAATGGCGAAGAACGTCAAGAAATTCTACAAGAGTAGAAGCAAAGAGAGAAGCACCAAGTCAAGATCCTACCATGACAAAAGATCTTCTAGTCATGAATGTAATTGCTACAATTGTGGAAGACCCGAACACTACTCCAATGAGTGTACGACCCCATACAAAAGAAAAGAAGACTCACCTAAAATAAGAAGTAGAAGAGAAGAATCACCTCCATGATAGAGAAGGAGTTGAGATGATCGTTATGAACGAAGAACCTTTCGCAGAAGCAAGGATTCAGAAAGGAAGGACAATTGATCAAGGATCTACACAAAATGAAGACATCAAGCTCATGCTTTTTTGACTGAACACTGTGAGGCAAAAACCCCACTGTCTTTTATTAACATGGCCCCAAAGTCTTTACAACAAAGCAAAAAATGTCTAAAACTAACTATGAGAGGTAAAGAAACTTACCTAATAGTGTACAACAGATATATACAATTGTACAGAAAGGGATGCCGCAGGACTAAGGTAGAGCATTGATCCACTATAGAAGAATGGGCTTAACCGAAGACTTCATCCTATGTGAATGCAGGATGATGTCATGAAGAAACTTGGCCTTCCAACCACCAAAAGTTGGTTTGATATTCCTGAAGATCTTGTCATTCCTCGATGTCCAGATGCTCCTAGCAGCAAGGTAAACCACCTCAAAGAAAAAGGGTTGATGAAAACTTTTCTTGGCTGCCAAAATGCACTCCCTAGGATTTAACCCTGCATCCAGGGGATCTGTAAGTAATTCCAAACCCTGTTCCTGTAGGTACACTTGAAGAAAAGATGATCTCTATCTTCATGCAATTGAGCTGCACACATAAGGCAAAGATTATCATCCTCTTCAGATCTCCAATGTCTTCTCAGGTGCATGTCTCTTGTGTTTAGTCTGTAAATCAGCATCAGCCAAGAAGAAACTTTGATTTTCATAGTACACCTGCTCTTCCATATCCATTTAGAGGGATCATCATCAGGTAAATGTGCATGGGCCATTGTATAATAACTCTTGGTAGAGTAAGGGCATTTTCGAGGAGTCCAGGACCAGGAATCAGGTTCATTAGGTCTTCTTTGCAAATTAGATAAGGCAAAGTTGAGAGCAACCAACTCATCCATTGCCTCATGAGATAGGGGCAGCTGGAAAAAAGTGCCAATATCAAAATCCTCAATAAAATCTCTGACAGAAATTTTTTCATCAAGTGAGAAAGAGAATAGCCTTGGGAATTTCTGCTTAATTGGTAGATTGCTTCCACTTAAGCTCCATGCATCATGCCAGAACAGAGTACTATTTCCATCATTGATAGTAACAATAGAGTGAGCTCTATAAACATCATTCAACTTCATGATGTCCCTCCACCATGAAGACCCACACTGGATAGTTGCATGAGGGACAACTCCATTATAATAAGTGTCCCACATCAGACAAACCCATGGAATATCAACCTTATTATAAGATTTATGCAAATGTTTAGTGAGCAGAGCCTTATTCTGAATTGCAAGGTTGATTATCCCCATGCCTCCTTTATCTTTTGGCTTACAAACCATTGGCCATGCTACAAGTGATTGTTTAGGGGTGTCAGCATTACCTCTCCATAAACATTACCTCCTTATTCTCTCCAGTTGATTGATAATAGCAGTAGGCAGGCTAAGACTACAAAGAAAGTAGATTGGCATGGAGGAAAGGATAGAATGTAATCTTGCACCTTGGGAGAGCAGGGAAGAACTAGCAGAGAGACTCCTTTCCACTCTATCCATAACAAGGACACTATCTTGCACCCTAGGTTTGGTAGTGCCCACAGGCAGACCTAGGTAAGTGAAAGGGAGAGATCCAACCTAACAACCAAAGATAGCAACTAGTCTAATGGCTTCCTCCTGAGAAACATTAATGGGCAATATGCATGACTTCTAGAAATTTACTTTTAAGCCAGTTGATTTGGAAAAATCATTGAGCATATTATTGAGAGCTAACAATTGCTCCTCATCAGCTTGTATAATCAACAATGTATCATTAGCATATTGCACTATGGGAAAGTCTGGATCATTGGAAGGTATTGGGAGAGTAAGTAGACCTTGATGAAGCATTTGATTGACCACAGACTGCAACAAATCAGCAGCAATAACAAAAAGAAGAGGTGATAAATGGTCTCCTTGCCTTACACCTCTCTTGTAGTTAAATTGCTTACGAGGAATACCATTCAAAAGGATAGAAGAGGACCTAGAAGAAAGCAACTCCTTAACCCAGCTAATCCTTTTAGCATCAAAACCCTTGTATTTCAGCATAAGAAGGATCAAATCATGTTCAACAGTGTCAAAAGCTTTAGCAAAATCAAGCTTAACAATAAGTATAGGTCTCTCATGTTGGTGAATGGGTATCCGGTTCTGACTCCAACCTCCACTCCGAGAGAATTTATCACTCTGACTCCGAATATAATCAAGATGAAGGTGTTACCAGTCTTGCACTTGTGTGAACCAACTCCTATGACATATTTGACTCACCAAATGAAGTAATTGGAACATGCTTCATGGCTAAAGGCCCCAAGGTATCACACCCTGAGTATATTGATTTTAATAGTGATGAAGATGATTTGCTAGGTGATGAAGAGTTACTTGTTGACAATGCTAGTGATGAACACTATGATGAAATTGCTATTAATGATCCTAATTAAGATGAAACGAATGACGATGATAAGAAGGAGATTGAGCGTCTAACCACAGAACTAATCACTCTTAAGTTAGCTCATGAAACTACTTTAGAAGATCATCCAGAACTTTTAAAAACTCATGAGAAGCTACGCTTCGAGAAGCTCAACCTAGATCAGTTGGATTGGTTCTTAAAGGCTATCAATGTTGATGTTTGGAAGAAAAGTTCTGCTAACATGGCCAAGCGTTTATTCTTGTCTACTTACATGCCACAAATAAAATCTAGCAACAAGAGTAAGAAAGATTCTTCTTCTAGCAGTAACAATAATCATGCTAAATCCAACATTGTTTCTTCTAGTAGTTCTCTTAATTCCACTAATGATTCTCTTAGCTAAGTTACACTTGAGCAAGAAAATAGCTTATTGAAAGGAATTATAGAGAAAGGTGTTTACAAGTGCCTTGCCAGAAGCGAGCAATTTGAGGAGACTGTACGCAAGCAAGGAATGCACCGAAAGATTCAAGGTGTTTGTTTTGAACGAAAGTTCAATGTCAATGGAGTTGAGTGGGAAGAAGATCTATACCCCAAGACGAAGTTTGTTCCTCAACAAGAGAAGTATGATACTACTTCCTTCAAGGGGAAACAAGCTCAAGATGATCTTCCACCACAAGACGACAAGCTAAAAGGCAAGGACAAGCTTCGAGATGAGATTGATGCATTTGAAGAAGCTCCAAAGGCCTTGGTCAAGTGGGTTCCCAAGACTACTTCAAGTTCTACTTCATCAAGTGCATCTACAACCCCAAGGATTCCAATCAAGATGATGTGGATCCCGAAGAAGAAGAACTAGAGAGCTCTTGAGGGTGACTCCGCCAACATACTTCACTCATATTCATATTTACAAGGACAAGTGCAATCAACTTCCACATCTTGCACTAGTTCAAGGAGTCACAAACCCTCTTGTTAGTAAGTCAAGGGACAAGGTAACCTAATGCTTTCATGGACATCATCTTGCGTGTACTTGACTCTATGTCTATGGATATCCTTGTTTGTTCCTTGTGGGACTAACCCATGTAGGTATTGAAAGTGCAACTCACTCCAATGGATTGCTCCAAATGATCTACATCAACATTGAGCATCCACATCTTCAACATATACATGAAGTCATTATCGACAAAACCCAAGGTTAGTTCATCCCTCTAAAAGGGGATATCACATCTAGGGCCGGGGGAGCTTTACTATAAGAATTGAGCTAAAGCAACTCTAACGGTGTGAATACAACAATGCTTTATGTAAAAGTGGTAACCCCACTTGTGCCTAAACGATGAGTATGAGCTATGATCAAATGTTCTCATTTGACTCCTATGTCAATATACTCATATATAGATGGCCTAGTCATCGCCAATTGCTTGATAGATGCTATAGTGTTTGTGCATGCTTTGCCACATATTTCATTTGATATCTTATTGTGTGAGCGTGTTGGTTGCATAATTTTCTTCATTTGAGGACATCCATTTGTTTCTTTGATTGTTTGGCCTTTTTCTTTTGCCAAATGGATGGACAATAATGCCTAAGTACTCCCTCTAGCTATCTATGCTTTTGTTGTCTCAAACTCTATTCATGCTACATCACAAAGTTTGATCAAGTCAGATTCGAACCCTCTGGGTTAGGAGCACTCAGAGCCACTGATTCGTCATAGACTTAAACTTCCAAAACTTCTTGATGTATTTCGGTCTGACCAATACATTCCTTTCGGTCATACCGAGTTCATTGAGTTGATCTAGGTTTCAATCTCGATGTAACTGATTTGAACAGTTCGGTCTCACCGAGTTGCACTAACTTCTTGCGATTCTGCATCTCGGTGCCACCGAGTTGCTCAACTCGGTCACACCGACAGGATCTGGATATACATACCCATGGGTCATATTTTGGAAACTTCTTGGAAACCCTTCGCCCGCGCCTATCCAACTCTGCCGAGTCGAGGTCTCCGGATTGTCTGCTCCATCGCCAGCGACCTCCTGCCTCTGGTCTCCGCCGCTGTCACCGGAATCTTCACCGCTGTTGTCACTGTAGCGAGTTCATCGCCGAGATAGGGTATGAACTCGACCCCTTTGTGCAATCAATCTTGCAGCTAGGTCAATGCCATGAATCTTACCATGTTTGAGATACTACTATCCAATCAAAAACTCCTTTATATTAGTTTTGATTCGAAAAATTAGGGTTAGGTTTACGCCGACCTCATCTCGGACCGACCGAGTTGGAGAAATCGGTCTCACATATTTGGCCCAGGTCATTGCACTTGTGATATTCTGTCTGACTGAAATTTACAAATTGGTGTGACCGAGTTCAACTCTGAGTGAAACCCTAGCAATCTCGGTGTCACCTAATTGTGTCTCTGTCTGACTAGTTTCACTAGTTTAGACTCTAATGTTGCTTTGGTGTCACCCTGTTTAACAAATTGGTAGCTCTAAAATGACTCATTGTAGAAAACTAAAACTAAGTTTTTGACTCATTTGTTTTGCAAAATCTCTACACTTTGTGATGCTCCTCCACTCTGTCTCAACTATATCTATTCACAGGGTAAGCTTTCAACCTTCAGCCATGTCAGACAATAGTGACAGCCAAAATAGGTCTGAGGAACAGGTTCACATGAGTGAGGACAGTAGTCCGTCTGACAGCTATGATGATGGGAGCCAAAGTACTCCTAGAAACCTTCCTAAGGCTGCTACCAGGAGACGAAGAAGAGAACATCTGATTCAGAGGATGAAGATTTTGTGGCTGATGTGGAAGTCACTTCAATAAAATGGTTGTCAAGAAAGAGTTTGGCACAATAGCTTCAACCAAGCCAGGTATGAAGAAGAAGGCACCAGCCAGAAGGATTCCAATGTGCAAAGCCAGAGCCTCAACATAGGAAACCAGTGAGTTCACTCTTGATCCAAAGGAGGCTGTCGGTTATCGGGTTCCGGCAAAACCCTTAAGGTTCGAACACTGGGGTGCGCACGAAGATTTCCCACTACCGAAAGATGCCCTCAGCCTCGCCGCGATCTCTAAGCTAGCATGGTGAACAACACAAGAGACACAAGATTTATACAGGTTCAGGCCACCGTTGCGGTGTAATACCCTACTCCTGTGTGTGGTGTGGTGGATTGCATCTTGGGCTGATGATGAATAGTACAAGGGAAGAACAGCCTCGCGAGGAGAGGTGTTCTTGTGCTTGGCCAACTTGTGTGTGTGAGGGTGATCTGAATTAGTTCCCTTCTACTGTGGTGGCTCGCCCTATTTATAGAGGCCCTGGTCCTCTCCCCAAATATTGAGCGGGAAGGGATCCAACAACGGCCATTTTGAAAGGGGACAACTAGTACAAGCTATCCTGACTAAAGGTGCTCTTCGCCTATCAAAGGCACTGGTGGTGACGCCGTCTTGGGTTCCACGATGACCTCCGTCCTGCTGTCCTGCTGGCCTTGGTCTTGTTGCACCGATATGGAAACCTTTGCCTGATGCCTCGGTACTCCGCGCTTGCGCTTTCCCCCTGAGCACCAAAGGGGAAACGAGGACACTGCGTGGGCTGGTGCTCACCTGGCACCCGCCTGGCCTTGGTCGTCATGGCTTGCGTCACGGGCACCTCGCGAGGTACCCTTTGCATTGATCTCTCCGCCTCCTCGCGATCCTGCCTGGTGAGGCCGCCCCTGAGGAGGCCTTGTGTCGTTTGCCCCGCGAGGCTTGGCCCCTTGCGAGGGTCCTGAGTGTTGGTTGATGAAGACGGGCCATACTGGGCCACTAGTGGAGCCACGCCACGGGCCGCAGGCAGGCAAGTCTGGGGAACATCGTTGCTAGAACACCGACTGTAGCCCCCGACCCCAAGGAACACTCGGACTTGGCTTAGCGGCGAAGCCAAAGGGCAAGGGCGGAGCACCGCGGGCCCCAATAGCCTATGGCCTTTGTTGACGCGTGGCGACTAATTGGACGCGGGTGTTTCCTCTCCCCACACTACCTCGGCAACTGCCCGATTTGACGAGTCCCTGCTGCATGCAAAAAGGGTCATCATTACATGCGATCGTCTAGGTCGACGGTTGGCCTCCCTTTGGCTATAAATGAGGAGGGGGGCGAAAGCCCCCGTCACCCATCTCTTCCTGCTCCGCCTGCTTCTTCTCCCCCTGCTGCACCTCCATCCTTGACGCCAATGGCTCCGATCCTTAGATTCTCCGCCGAAGAGAAGGGGAAGGCTCCCCGGGATGGACTTGATCCTCTCACACCGAAGAAGAGGTCGGCCCACCATCGCGGTGAAGTCGTGGGGCTGGAGATGATGAGGCATTGGTGCGACCAACCACCTCCTAGGTTCCCGCTACCCCTATACGTCTAGGCCGAGGGCTCCGGAGAAAGGGACGACGAGTGACGCCGCCCACGCTGCAGGTGAGGTCGGCGAGCCGCGGCGACACACGCCGTTGTTCCTGGAGTCCACGCCGCGGACTCCTCTCACGAGCTCGTGCTCCATGCGGTGATGCCTCCAAGCACCTGGATCCTCTTCCCTTCGTTCTTCGCCACCAAGATGCTGCCGAGGGGGCCTTTCGAGCTTTGGTTGCAGCATGCTGACTGTGGCGCTCCGGCGACCGGAGCAAAGGTTGAAGTCGTCTCCCCGGCAAGATCTTCATGACCCGAGGCTGGGGCAAGGTCGTCCGGGACTGCCGAACAGGAGGTGCCCTTGTGATCCATTTTGAGTACGACGACGCCTCCTTGTTGTTCTTCAAGGTCTTCGACGCGGATGGCCACCACCTGGAGGGCTGCCCCAGAGGAGGCAGTCGGGACATCGATGCGGCAGGGACCGGCCCCACCATTCGCTCCACCAACGGCTGCTCCGGCAGGAGCAACAACACTTGGGAGTCGAGCGACTCAACCGATATCTTCGAGACTCCAGAGACGAGCAAGGACAACTACGTGCCCCCGAGCTTGCGCCGTGCTCGGGGCAGGGCGACAGCATCAGGCCGTTGCCGCGGCTGATCTGGATGCGGTTGGCGCCAGTATCTCGTGGCCCACTGTTGATTATGGCGTCGGCCACAAAGGCGCATATAGTTAGTCCTCTTCGGAGTTCTTTCCTTTTGTTCCCTGTGAGGAATCGAGAAAACAGCCTGCAGGGGCATGTAAAGGGTCCGCGACGTCTTTTGTTGATGTTACCCTTATCATGAAATCGTGCAAGTGCTTGTCGTGTCCCGGCTTGGTTCCCCCTTCCTAGCCTCACGAAGACTTGGTGCTCTACGCTGACAGGTCCCTGTCCCAAGGCAGGCTGTAGCCGTCGTTGGTATGCCAGGTCGCGATGCTATGGTCAAGGCTAGGAGGTGAGCGGCCCGAGGTCTAGTAAGAGCCCCTAAGGCACGATGCTCAGGAGGTCCCCCTTAGCGCACAAGCAGCCGCCGATAGGCGAGAAAGGAAGGCAATGTTTCCATCACAGAGCTGCAGCAAGTGAGGATCTCGTGTTGTGACGATTAGTTGTTCCATGCACAAGACTTATCTCGGTAATCTGGAGTCGTTGCTTTGCATTATGCCAGGCTTGTGCGTCGGCAGCTGGGATGTAGCTTGGTTACGCCCTCGCGAGCTTGCTCCCTTCTCCCCCGCACTCTCCGTGGTGCTCAACGTCCTCAGGTCCTGGACCTTGAGCGAGCTCAACCGCCGCTGGTATGCCAGCTCGCGATGCCGTGGTCAAGGTTAGGGGGTGAGGGCTGGAGAGCCAGTATGGGCTCCTGAGTCGCGATGCTCAGCCCCCCCTTTAACGCGCAAGCGGATCGCGTGGGAAAGAGAGGGAGAGCTTGTGGTGCCGCCAGCTATAGACCTCTGGAGGTTCCTATAAACCAGCACAAGAAAAGCACGGGTTGCTATTATGGTTGCCGGCTGGCCATCGGTTGACCCGAGAGAGTGGTGAGGGCACCGAGGGCCTGGTGAGGTGATGGGAGTGGGGCTGCCGCGGGCCAGAGCTCGACCACTCAGATTTTTCGGTGTTGCAGGGACGGACCCGTGCGCAAGCACCGTGCCAGCGTGAGCGGCTCCCGTGGTAGACGTCAATCAAGCAGGCGACAATCACAAGTAGGTTAGGCATGAAAGGAAAATCATCTTAGGCAAACGTGGGATGGATACATGCCACTGGGTCAGACCCAAGCGGCTTGCGGATGATGCAGCCCGAGGGGCGCCCCTAGGAAGGTAAACTAAAGATATAAGAAAAAGATACAGGCCGCAGGGACGGACCCACGCGGTCTAGGAATGATGCAGCCCTGAGGGCACTCCCAGCTGAAATGAACCTAGAAGATGTCACCTGGTACCGTTGTAGAAGGGGTGTTGAGGTAGCCGAAGATGCACGGTGAAGAGACCGACCCTCACGAGCCACCAGGGCCCTGACCCTCGGCAGGCTCTGGGGGTCCAGGTGGTTCCTTGAGGACCGCCTCCATATCCGCTAGGACTGTGTGATGCCTGGCCTCCTGAGCCGCCAGAATGCTCCGCAAGTGACGCTGGTAGGTGGAAGCCACGTTCAGAAGGCCGAAAGGCATGTGAACATAGCTGTGCAGCGGACCCTCACAGCGTCCCACGCGCGAAGGCCAGAGGCGCTCCTGAGATGCAACTCAGTTTAGCCATGGTACGTCGGTGCAGACGTGCAGCCCACCATCCTTGCCTGGATGGGAGGCCATGCCAGGCAAGCGGTGATTGCCGCACATGGCCCTTGCTTCCTGAACCTCCTGAGTGGTCTTGGCGATGAGCTCCTGAACGTTGGGCTTTCCACGCCCTGTGCCTTCCTAAGGGAAACATGCGCGAAGCACGCCCCCAAGTGGTGCCCGAGTGCCTCCCTCATGATGTTGGCAAGGTCTGAGGCCCTCCAGAAGAGAGCGCCCAAGTCCTGCCCGAGGAGGGCGCCGGGCGCGCCTTCCTATGTGATGGAAGGAGGCGCCCCTTGCAGGGGCCCTGATCCTGACGCAACACCACCTGAGATGCCGACCTCCCGAGGCCTTGCGCTGAGCGGTTGCTTCATCTTCCTGGGGGTGGCCTCTAGATGATTCTCGCCCTTGTTGTCCGGGTGGCCTCTAGACGGTGGCCCGACTATCTGCTGTCTGGACTACCCACAATGAACACTATTGTCAGGCACACATGTTGCCCAAGTCTGGAGATGACAGGATGATTGGAGGGCATTCCATCAATTTTGTGCACATGTTTGACATTCTAGAGAAGTTCAAAGTGATGACATTGATTGTAGAGACAATCAAGAGGAATCCTGCTGATCAGAAGAGATCATGTGGATATGCTCCACACATTCAGATGCTCATCAACTCCAAGATGGGCAAAGACACATATCTCTTGGATAAGGAGCACCTTCCCCTATTGCCTGAATTTGAAGACAATAAAGTTGTCATGGATGCTCCCAATCCTACTTTAGTAGAGGCTTAGGAGAAGAGGGAGAAATCTAAAGCAGAGAAGGCAGCACAAACTTCACAAGTTCCAGATGCTTCAACTGCTTACCTCAAGACCAAGTAGGATCAGCTTAGCTATCTGCTTGAGACCACTGTCAGAATTGAGAAAGGATTGACAACCCTGACTCAAAATCAAGAGAGTCTTGAGAGGATCATCGAGACACAGTTTTATGATCTAGACTTGAAGGTCACAGAGATCCAGAGTGCAGTTGAGCAACTCCAGGATGATGCTGAAGAGAGAAGAGGGAGAGCTATCACAGAAGCTTTTCAGAGAGTGCCAAGGGCACAAAGGTCTGCAGCTGTGCTAGCCAGTGACACAAGGGCTACTACATCGACACTAGCATCTACATCACATGTTGTTCCTCCAGTTGCTATTCCACAAGCTCCACAGACCTCTTCGGATGCATTCATTGCAGGACTCCTCTCCACACCACCTTCGCACTCCAGAGCTCCCGGAGGTTGTGCTTAGAGAGCCGCCTAGAGCTATGCATTTTTGAGCTTTTTGGTAACTTGTTGCCAAAGGGGGAGAAAGTGTATAGATCATAGGCTTCGAGAAGAGAGAGAGAGAGTGTGTGTTTTGCTTCTTTTGCCTCTCTTGCTACTTTATTTGCTTGCTTGTTTCGTTGATACACTATTTATGCTTGTGTGTGAGATGCTCCTATGATCATGTGTTTGATCATATCATACTTTAATGTTTGTGCTTGAATGATGATATTCTATATCTCATGTATGATCATTCATATCCTGCCTTGGTGATGAGTGCATGTTTCATATTCTATCATTTTTAGAGATCCACCAAGATGTATGTAATATGGAAGAGTAACCCATGACCCTAATCGATTATGCATTTGCATTCGAAAGCAGATTTTAAATAAGGCACAAATTTAGGGGGAGCTCTTGCTTATCACATACCTCTCAAAGCGACGATGTAGTTCATTTATATTATCATTTGTCGAATGTAACATCCCAAATTTCCAATTTGGAATGTTATACATAGATCATCATTGCATATCATATTTTATTGCATTTTGGCTTGATCCTAGAAATTTCACGCAGATCAAGGACCCACGGAGAGAGTTGGGAATTTCGTTATTTTCATTTTTGAGTTTTCTCAAATTTTGAAAATAGGATCATTTAATTTTATTTATTTTATCTTCAATTATTTCTTCTATGAAAATATGAGAGAGGGAATAAAATGACTTTCCCAAAATAAAGAAATATTGATGATTTGGTAATAAAAGCAAATAAGATTTTATTTTGGAGTTTATTGCTATTTTATTTGAATTTAGGAAAAATGCGTGTTTTCAAAATTGCATTTAGGCCCCAAATAAATGTTCATCACAACCGGCTTGATTTTAGAAGTCGGGGAAAATTTATTTCGGGATTTTTGGAGTCTGTTTAGTGTTTCTTTTATTGTTTTTCTCCGCGTAATGTAAAAAAAAAACAAAACCGACTTTGGGCCGTGTTCGGCCAGGACTCCGCCTGGCCTAGCCTTTATAATGCGCCACCCGAGCCCAACCGAGCCACCAGCCTGCCCCGCACCCAAACCCTAACTCTAATCCGCCGCCGCTTGCCGCCGCCTGCCGCCGCTGCACGCCGCCGCCGCCCCGGACGCCGCCGCCCGCCGTCGGCGCCCCGCCGGACCCCGCCGGACCCCGCCGCCGACCCCGCCGGACCCCACCGCCCCCTCGAGAAAACCGTTCGGTTTTCCGCCGGTTTTTCGTTCGTTTTTTTAAAACCCTAGATCTGATTTTTCGGTTTAGTTTATTTAGCGGACGTTCGTCCGTACATTCATTTTAACGAACGGTTTTCGTCGTTTAGCCACAGACAGCGAACGTTCGTCCGTTAGCCTGTTCATCAGTTTTTCTTTTTCTTGGATTTTCCGCGATTATTTCTGATCGTGATTTCTGATCTGTTTTTCGTTTTAGTTTATCTTTTCGCTCGTTTATCGAAATCAGGCGATTCAAGCGCCTAGAGTTTTGTCTTGAAACCCTCTTTCTGGTTAACCAACTCAGACAAGTTTTGCTACTGTAAAATTTGACTTAGGTCCAGATTAGTAAATGAAGCTTGTTTCTTTCGCCGTTTGACTTTCGTTGCTTCATTTGATTTGATTCTTTTTGCAAACCGGAGTTCTTAAGTTGAACTTTCTGGTTAGATCTCTTATTTGAGTTTTACCGATGCATTAGATGAGTACTTATTGTATGCTTGTTTGTTTGCGATAGAGTACCCGGAGTGCGCCGCTTGCTACTTCGAATCTCTAGGTTTCACGGATCATCAGCAAGGCAAGTAACACTTTGATCATACCTCTTTACTACCCAGTTTTATTGCATTAGATCAATCCTCAAACAATTGCATGATTAGGATCTGATTAATATGTCGGTTTTGGGAAGTAGATGAGGCAGTACCTATTACCTGTTTTATTATCAAACCCTTGGGAGTTACTCTACGTTTGCTTATTATGCCATGCTATGCTAGTAGACGTGGATTGGGTGAGTGTATCCATGATAGATGTGAGTTTGTTTAATTAATGGTTTATTTAAGGTGGCAACTTTAACACTCATCTGGGTGGATTGCCTGTTTTTCTTTATGGACCGCCACCCAGGCTCAAAGGGATCATGAGATTATTCATGCTAGAAACTTCCGTGTGCAGCCACAAGCTACTATGGGCTCTAGCATAGTTGATTAAGTCGTGCGAACTCTTACAGTGGTAGACTAACAGATGTATGGGAAAGTAGGTGTAACGGTCTACCCGAACGTAAGGTGCTAGCGATTCTAAAAAACTATGTCTCGGTAATCCGTTTCTCAAACACCATGTAGTGCGAGAATTTCAATGGAGGAGATCGAGTCTTGTGGGGATAAGTGCGCAAACCTATGCAGAGTGTATAAACTAATCATGGTTAGCCATGTCCCCGGTTATGGACATTTTGAGTATGTAGTACTTGGATTATCATATGAATCTCATCATGTTACTTTTAATTAATATTGTTGGGTTTTTAATGATGATGTTTAATTGGGATTGAGAGGGTGTCTACACTCTCAATCTTTAACAACCACCATGATAGTTAAATAAAACTTATTCCTTTGTAGTAGGGAAAAATTGGCTTTACGCAAAAACTTTAACCATAGAGCTTTCCACCAGCCATATATGCATGTAGTATAGCTTTATTCTTTCATTACTCTCTATGTGTTACATTGCCAGCATATTCCATGTGCTGACCCGTTTCGGGCTGCAACGTTCATGTTGCAGACTTTTCAGACGACGAGTAAGGTGCCTTTAGGTCGTGGTTCTATACTCAGTGATGCTGTTGGAGTTGATGGACTCACTTATCTTCCAAGCCTTCCACTGTTATCGTTATTAGATGGCCTTAAGCCATATTTATTGTAATAAGTTCTCTTTTAAGACATTCGATGTAATAAGTGTGTGATTGCTACTCTGTTATAAATCCTTCGAGTACTGTGCGTGTCAGCATTACTGATCCAGGGATGACACTGATGCACAGAGATCAGACTGTTTGAGGTATGGTCGCTACAAGATGGTATCAGAGCACACGCTGACTGTAGGACACGACCACTAAGCTAAAGCCCTAGATCACTACTCTCTCTTCTCATTTCTGACTCCTCATCTTTTCTACTCTTTTAGGATGGCGGATGCAAGGAACAAGTTCACGCAACCGGATGAAGATACACCCTTTGGACGCCACTTGAAGGATGTCACTAGATACCTAAACATCGGAGTACCAAGATTCACCGGGACCTACAACGCCACTTTACCTGAAGAGGAGCGCTGGACGGTTCAAGTTCAAGTTCCAGGAAGAACGTTCATGCCAGTCACTGAGCCCATAGAGTTTTCCTTTGATGCACCAACCTGGAGTCTAGGAAAGAGCATGGCAGCCCACATCACAATGGTACGTATTGGAGAAGTTTACCAAAAGGATCTCAAGGATACAATCTACCAGATTTGTGGCGCCGAGATGAGCAATGGGAGATGATCAGCACCAGGAAGGATAGATCGATCGCAGCTTTCATCCAGGAGTTAAACCAGCACATTCGACGCCAGGAGAACCAGATGTGCGCAGGCATGTTAGACCTGAAGAAGGCCATGACCAAGATCACGGAGCTGGAGGAAGAACTCAAGTCTACACGCGATGGATATGAGGAGGAAATAGCAACACTAGTGGAGAAGAATGATGATCTGAAGAAGAAGCTAAGAGTGTTCATGGGATTTCCCGCAACTGGAGGAGAAGATGATTGCACTTGTCCAGAGAACTACATCATCATCGACGACACCGACTCGGACCCAGACGATAGCGATGATGTCTACATTGATGAAGCTGGAGCAGATATCATGGAATCTTCATCAGAGCAGTTTTTCTAGTCAACCACCATAACAGTAGTAGTATTCCCCCATGTATCTAGTATAGTCCGAGCACTTTTGTAACGATAGTTAGACCGTTGTATGCCCTTATTTGATTGAATGAAGTGATTTTGTTTGCATTTGTCTCATGTGCATATGGGTAGTGTTTTCTCTCTAGACCTCATTCTATTCTATTTTCTCATCTTTTCTAAACCCTCAGATGCCTCCGAGACGTGACAATGGATTTGCTTTCCCACCGGAGCTCACTCAGTTGATCCAGCAGCAGAATGCGTTGATGCAGTTGCTAGTCCAGAATCAGAATCAGGGGAACAACAACAACAACCCACCACCACCACCACCTGTTGATCACTTAACCCGTTTCCTTAGACTGAATCCGCCGGTGTTCTCCAGTAGCACCGAGCCGATAGTTGCAGATGATTGGCTCCGCAAGACAGCAAGGGAGTTAACCACTACAGGATGCACAGATGCGGAGAGGGTGCGTTTTGCCGCACATCAGCTGGAAGGACCCGCAGCATCATGGTGGGAGAATTTCACAGCCACTTATCCTATCGACACTGTCACATGGGATCAGTTTCAGCAGGCTTTCCGTACTGCCCATGTTTCAGCAGGAGCTATGGCCATGAAGAAGCGTGAGTTTCGCAACTTGCGCCAAGGAGGACGGACAGTTGGCCAGTATGTGGATGACTTTAGTAAGCTAGCACGTTATGCCCCAGATGACGTTGCTACGGATGCAGCTAAGCAGGAGAAGTTTCTGGAAGGACTGAATGATGAGCTGAGCATGCAGTTGATGGTAGCAACTTTCAACAACTATCAGGAGTTGGTAGATCATGCTCTTATGATTGAAGGGAAGCAGCAGCAGATTGAGAACCGCAAGAGGAAGTATGGACAAGGGAAGTACAATTCTGGAGCTCAGCAGAAGCCACGTTTTACCCCGTAATCGGGAGGACATTTCCAGCATACCCATGGAGGAGGTAGCTCGCACAACCATAATGGTCCCAAGAATGGTAACGGGAATGGAGGAAGCAACGGCCAGAACCGTACCAACCCGTCAACCCCAGCCAAGAGAGACCTAAGCCAAGTCACTTGCTTTAAGTGCCAGAAGACTGGACATTATGCCAATGAATGTCCTAAAGCCCAGAATGGAAATGGCAATGGAAGCTCAGGAAAGAAGCCGAACCCTTTCAACAGGGGACAGGTGAACCACATTAATGTGGAGGAGGTTGAAGCCCAGCCAGATGCAGTAATAGGTAAGTTTTTGGTTAAGTCATTTACTGCAATCGTTCTTTTTGATACTGGTGCATCGCATTCATACATATCAAGGGGATTTGTGGATAAGTATAAACTGCCCACCAAGGTTCTTAGAACACCTATGTTAGTAAGCTCACCAGGATCGGAGTATATAGCTAGTCGAGGATGTTTTCAAGTGCCATTGAGTATAGGTAGGCATGTTTTCCCCTTAGATTTAATCATTTTGGAATACCAAGGCTTGGATGTAATTCTGGGTATGGATTGGTTGTCGATGTATGGAGGAAACATCGATTGCGCCAGTAAGTCGATTTCGCTTACCACCCCAGAAGGAAGAAGGATCAAGTATGTATCACGGCGTGAGCCGAAGAGGACACAAGTAAATTCCTTATCAGGAGTTGTGCAGGAGGAAGTACCAGTGCTGAAGGATTTCACTGATGTATTTCCCGAAGAGTTGCCAGGCATGCGACCGGATAGAGACATTGAGTTTTTGATTGAGCTTTTGCCAGGCACAAGGCCGATATCTAAGAGACCGTATCGGATGCCCGCACAAGATTTGGAGGAAATTAAGAATCAAATTAAGGAGTTATTGGATAAAGGCTATATTCTCCCAAGTTCTTCACCTTGGGGATCACCTGTGCTTCTAGTGGAGAAGAAGGATGGATCTTTGAGAATGGTTGTTGATTATCGAGGACCAAATGAAGTGACCATCAAGAACAAGTACCCACTGCCGATGATCAATGATTTGTTTGACCAATTGCAAGGAGCTAAGGTATTTTCCAAGATCAATCTGTGATCAGGGTACCATCAGTTGAAGATTCGAGAGCAGGATATACCTAAGACAACTTTTACCACCAGGTACGGGCTATATGAGTATACCTTTATGTCATTTGATTTGACTAACGCACCTGCGTATTTCATGAACATGATGAACAAGGTGTTTATGGAGTTTTTGGATAAGTTCATCGTGGTGTTCATTGATGATATTTTGGTTTACTCGAAGAATGAGGAAGAGCATAAGGAGCATTTGCATTTGGTACTGGAGAAGCTCAAAGAACATCGTTATATGCCATGTTCAGCAAATGTGAGTTTTGGTTGAAAGAAGTTGGATTCCTCGAATATGTTATATTCGGAGAAGGAATAGCAGTAGATCCCACCAAGGTTGTCACTGTGACAAATTGGGTAGCACCAACAACAGTTGGAGAGATTCGGTGTTTTCTTGGGCTGGCAGAATACTACCGGAGATTCATTGAGAATTTCTCGAAGATTGTGAAGCCTATGATGGAGTTGTTAAAGAAGGATACCAAGTTTAAATGGACTGAGGAATGTGAGGCCAGTTTCCAGGAGTTGAAGAAACGGTTGGTTACATCGCCATTCTTGATTTTGCCGGATCAGCACAAGGATTATGAGGTGTATTGTGACGCTTCACGTCGAGGACATGGAGCAGTGCTTATGCAGGAAGGAAGAGTTGTTTCGTATGCTTCTCGACAGCTTAAGTCTCATGAGCTGAATTATGCCACACATGATTTGGAGTTAGCAGCCGTAGTGCATGGATTGAAGGCATGGAGACACTTTCTCATCAGAAACCATTGTGAGGTGTACACGGATCACAAGAGTTTGAAGTACATTTTCACACAGAAGGAATTGAATCTCAGGCAAAGGGGATGGTTGGAACTCATCAAGGATTGTGATATGAGATTGCATTATCACCCCGGAAAGGCTAATGTAGTAGCCGATGCGTTGAGCCGTAAGAGCCATGTCAACACACTCATGACTGGAGAGTTACCAAAGGAGTTAGCCGAGGACCTTCGCGAACTATGTTTGGAGATAGTTCCGAGAGGCTATGTAGCAGCATTGGAGATTCAGTCAACCCTGATGGATAAGATCAGAGAAGCTCAAAAGACCGACAAGGAGATTGCCTCTATAAAGGAGAAGATGAGCAAAGGAAAAGCTAAAGGATTTCGTGAGGATGAGCACGATACCTTATGGTTTGAGGACTGTGTTTATGTGCCCAATGACCCGGAGATCAGGAAGTTGATTCTATAGGAGGCCCATGATTCACCATATTCGATTCACCCAAGAAATACCAAGATGTATTTGGATTTGAAGGATACTTTCTGGTGGACCGAAATGAAGAAGGATATAGCAGAGTATGTAGAAGTATGTGATGTATGTCAGAGAGTGAAGGTAGAGCATCAGAAGCCAGCAGGATTGCTACAACCATTTCCAATACCCGAATGCAAGTGGGATAAGTTAGGCATGGATTTTGTCACAGGATTGCCCAGGACTCGTTCAGGCTACGACTCGATTTGGGTTGTAGTCGATCGTTTGACGAAGGTAGCTCATTTCATCCCAGTGAAGACCACTTACACTAGTGCTAAGTTGGCTAAGATCTACATGACCAGGATCGTATGTCTGCATGGAGTTCTGAGGAGTATTTTATCAGATAGAGAAACCCAGTTTACCTCAAAGTTCTGGAATCAGTTGCACGAAACTTTGGGTACCAGGCTATAGTTCAGTACAACTTTTCACCCGCAGACAGATGGATAGACCGAGAGAGTCAATTAGATTTTGGAGGATATGCTAAGAGCTTGTGCGCTAGATTATGGATCTAGTTGGGACGATAATTTACCATATGCAGAGTTCTCCTACAACAATAGTTATCAATCTAGTTTGAAGATGGCCCCTTTCGAAGCTTTATCCGAAGGAGGTGTAGGACCCCATTATCGTGTGATGAAGTTGGAGACCGCCAGTTGTTTGGGCCGGATTTGATTAAGGAGTATGAACAGAAGGTGAAGTTGATTCGCGATAGGCTCAAGGTAGCCCAGTCCAGGTAGAATAGCTACGTGGATTCTAAACGCAAGGAGAAAGTTTATGAAGTCGGAGACAAAGTTTATCTTCGTGTATCCCCACTTCGGGGAGTTAAGCGCTTTGGAGTTAAGGGAAAGTTAGCGCCACATTTTGTGGGACCTTACAAAGTTCTGGAGCGAATGGGAGAAGTTGCTTACAAATTGGAATTGCCCGAAGGATTGTCAGGAGTTCACGATGTGTTCCACGTTTCCCAGTTGAAGAAGTGCCACGCAGAGATGGCTGATATACTGCTGGGAGATACAGTTCCGCTGGAAGCGATTCAGTTGGATAGTGATTTGACCTATGAGGAGAAACCAGTCAAGATTCTCGAATATGCCAGCCGAGTCACCCGCAGCAAGGTTATCAAGTTTTGCAAAGTTCAGTGGAGCCACCACACCGAGGATGAAGCCACCTGGGAGCGAGAGGAAGATCTGCTGAAGGACCACCCTCACCTATTTTCTAGCCAACCCGAATCTCGAGGGCGAGAGTCATCTTAAGGGGGGTAGGTTTGTAACATCCCAAATTTCCAATTTGGAATGTTATACATAGATCATCATTGCATATCATATTTTATTGCATTTTGGCTTGATCCTAGAAATTTCACGCAACTCAAGGACCCACGGAGAGAGTTGGGAATTTCGTTATTTTCATATTTGAGTTTTCTCAAATTTTGAAAATAGGATCATTTGATTTTATTTATTTTATCTTCAATTATTTCTACTATGAAAATATGAGAGAGGGAATAAAATGACTTTCCCAAAATAAAGAAATATTGAGGATTTGGTAATAAAATCAAATAAGATTTTATTTTGGAGTTTATTGCTATTTTATTTGAATTTAGGAAAAATGCACGTTTTTCAAAATTGCATTTAGGCCCCAAATAAATGTTCATCTGAACCGGCTTGATTTTAGAAGTCGGGGAAAATTTATTTCGGGATTTTTGGAGTCCGTTTAGTATTTCTTTTATTTGTTTTTCTGCGCGTAATGTTAAAAAAAACGAAACCGACTTTGGGCTGTGTTCGGCCAGGACTCCGCCTGGCCTGGCCTTTATAATGCGCCGCCCGAGCCCACCCAATCCACCAGCCCGCCCCGCACCCAAACCCTAACTCTAAGCCGCCGCCGCCGCCGCTGCCGCACCGCCGCCCCGGATCCCGCGTCGTCGCCGCCTACCTCCGCCGACGCCGCACGCCGCCGCCGCACCGGACGCCGCCGCCGTCATCGCCGCCCCGCTGGACCCCGCCGCCGACCCCGCCGGACCCTGCCGCCCCTCGCCGGAGATAGCAGCTGCCCTACCGCCGACGGTTTTCCTCGAGAAAACCGTTCGGTTTTCCGCCGGTTTTTCGTTCGTTTAAAAAAAACTAGATCTATTTTTTTGGTTTAGTTTATTTAGCGGACATTGGTCAACACGTTCGTTTTAACAAACGGTTTTCGTCGTTTAGCCGCAGACAGCGAACATTCATTTGTTAGCCTGCTCGTCAGTTTTTCTTTTTCTCGGATTTTCCGCCATTATTTCTGATCGTGATTCCTGATCTGTTTTTCATTTTAGTTTATCTTTTCGCTCGTTTATTGGAATCAGGCGATTCAAGCGCCTAGAGTTTTGTCCTGAAACCCTCTTTCTGTTTAACCAACTCAAATAAGTTTTGCTACTGTAAAATTTGACTTAGGTCCAGATTAGTAAATGAAGCTTGTTTCTTTCGCCGTTTGACTTTCGTTGCTTCGTTTGATTTGATTCTTTTTGCAAACCGGAGTTCTTAAGTTGAACTTTCTGGTTAGATCTCTTATTTGAGTTTTACCCGTGCATTAGATGAGTACTTATTGTATGCTTGTTTGTTTGCGATAGAGTACCCGGAGTGCGCCGCTTGCTACTTCGAATCTCTAGGTTTCACGGATCATCAGCAAGGCAAGTAACACTTTGATCATACCTCTTTACTACCCAGTTTTATTGCATTAGATCAATCCTCAAACAATTGCATGATTAGGATCTGATTAATATGTGGGTTTTGGGAAGTAGATGAGGTAGTACCTATTACCTGTTTTATTATCAAACCCTTGGGAGTTACTCTACGTTTGCTTATTATGCCATGCTATGCTAGTAGACGTGGATTGGGTGAGTGTATCTATGACAGATGTGAGTTTGTTTAATTAATGGGTTATTTAAGGTGGAAACTTTCACACACATCTGGGTGGATTGAGGCACCTCGGTATTCCAGCGATTGCCTGTTTTTCTTTATGGACCGCCATCCAGGCTCAAAGGGATCATGAGATTATTCATGCTAGAAACTTCCATGTGCAGCCACAAGCTACTATGGGCTCTAGCATAGTTGATTAAGTCGTGTGAACTCTTACAGTGGTAGACTAGCAGATGTATGGGAAAGTAGGTGTAACGGTCTACCTGATCGTAAGGTGCTAGCGCTTCTGAAAAACTATGTCTTGGTAATCCGTTTCTCTAACACCATGTAGTGCGAGAATTCGAACAGAGGAGATCGAGTCTTGTGGGGAAAAGTGCGCAAACCTCTGCAGAGTGTATAAACTAATCATGGTTAGCCGTGTCCCCGGTTATGGATGTTTTGAGTATCTAGTACTTGGATTATCATACGAATCTCATCATGTTACTTTTAATTAATATTGTTGGGTTTTTAATGATGATGTTTAATTGGGATTGAGAGGGTGTCTACACTCTCAATGTTTAACAACCACCATGACAGTTAAATAAAACTTATTCCTTTGTAGAAGGGAAAAATTGGCTTTACACAAAAATGTAACCATAGAGCTTTCCACTAGCCATATATGCATGCAGTATAGCTTTATTCTTTCATTACTCTCTATGTGTTACATTGCCAGCATATTCCATGTGCTGACCCGTTTCGGGCTGCAACGTTCATGTTGCAGACTTTTCAGACGACGAGTAAGGTGCCTTTAGGTCATGGTTCTATACTCAGTGATGCCGTTGGAGTTGATGGACTCACTTATCTTCCAAGCCTTCCGCTGTTATCGTTATTAGATGGCCTTAAGCCATATTTATTGTAATAAGTTCTCCTTTAAGACATTCGATGTAATAAGTGTGTGATTTTCTACTCTGTTATAAATCCTTCGATTACTGTGCGTGTCAGCATTATTGATCCAGGGATGACAATCATGCACAGAGATCAGACTATTTGAGGTCTAGTCGCTACATCGAAGCTTTGATCTATATGTTGTCATCAATTACCAAAAAGGAGGAGATTAAAAGTGCAACTAATCCCCAGCTAGTTTAGGTAATTCATAACAACATTGAACTAATATCAATTCAAGATTATATATAATCGATTGTTTAAGTGCATCTAGTGCCACTCCTAGTTGGTTTTGGAGTATTGACGACAAACCCGGTTGAGGGACTAATGTGTTTGTGAGCATTGCAGGATAACACAGGTAGTAGTCCCTCATTGATTCGGTTTACCTACCGGAGATGACCCCTAAAAATGTGTGAAGACATTGAAGACAATGGTGGTCTGTGAAGCTATTCACGTTGAAGACTATGACATGAGAAGACATTGCATGAAGACTATGGAGCGCGAAGACTTAGTTGTTTCGTTGATTCCTTTTCCTCTTTGTTGAGTCATAGGAACCACCGAACTGTTAAGTGGGGTCCAAGTGAACAAAGTCACAGTGACTGAAGTGATGCTCAACCAAATCCTGTGTCTTCGAGCGAAGACAATGAGAGCAAATCTTATCCAGAGTCGGATGAGTCAGCTTTACTTGTAGCCCAAGTCAAGCTACCGCCTGTGTTTGAAATCTGACCGTTGGGACACGTGTCAGTTCCTTAGTGACCCAGGGTCATTTCGGACAAATCAGGTCGGGTTGCCCAGTGCCTATAAATAATCCACCCCTACACCATAAATTGGCGGCTACTCAGAGTTAGTGCATGGCTTTTGTCGTTTGAGAGCAACCCACCTCCAAAGCATTTGAGAGAGAATCCTTGCGAGGACAAATCCCAAACCGCCTAGAGCCCAACGAGTGTTTTGCATCACTGAAGTCTTTCTATCCGCGTGATCTAAAGACTTGGTACACTTGAGGACTGTGAATCCTCCAGCCGGTTAGGCGTCGCGTTCTGAGCATCCAAGAGTCATTGTGTATTGCCGGTGAACGAAGTCTGTGAAGGTTTGAAAGTATACCTTAAAGACTTACCAGAGTGATTGGTTGGGGACTAAGTGTCCTTAGCTCAAGGGGAATAAGGTGAAGACGCGGTCTTCTGAGTTGAATCTTAGCCTCCCTAACCAGACGTATAGTCGTCACAGCAACTGGAACTGGTCGAACAAATCTCTGTCCTCCCCAAGCTACTGGTTCTATCTCTCACTTCTCTTTACTTATGGTTTGTCTTTGTGAAGTCATTGCCTGCTTGCATTATCTGTTTGACTTCACTGCGTGACTACTTGTTCTGATTGGCTTCATACTATCTTCCATCCCGATCCTTACTACCTAGATGCTGATAGTCTTCGTGCTTTCACTTCATTGAATACTTGACTATGGCTTGCCTAGTGTAGTCTACCTTCCGCTGCATACAAATAGTGTCATTTCTATTATTTGTCTTCGAAACTCCCATGTTTTGAAGACTTTCATAGAAATCGCCTATTCACCCCCCTCTAGTCGATAACCAGCTCTTTCAATTGGTATGAGAGCAAGGTACTCCCTTGTTCTGTGTGATTCGGTTTAACCACCTAGAGTTTTAGCTATGTCGACTTCAGGGATAATCAAAGTATCCATTGTGTGCCCCATCTTCGATGGCACCGAATACCCCTATTGGAAGAATAAGATGCGCATGCATCTCGAAGCCATTGATGTCGATCTGTGGTATGTTGTCAATAACAGCGTTCCCAAGACCGATGAAGGTGTCACCCCTGCTGATGTCAAGAAGTTCGTTCAACTGGACTCTACTGCCAAGAACATCATCTGTCTTCATCTGACCAAAGGACAGTATGGCCGCGTGAGTGCTCTGGAAACATCGAAGCTAGTCTGGGACTGGCTCTCCAAGGTCAATGAAGGCGTCTCAACTCAGCGAGATCAACGGATCAGTGTTCTCCGCAACCTCTCCAACCGCTTCAAGAGACACAACAATGAGAACGTCCAGCTCACATTTGATCGCCTCGCTGATATCACAAATGAGCTCCAAGCACTCAACGCCACTAAGATAATGAAGCATGAAATAGTCAAGACACTACTGAGATCACTTGATAGCTCATTTGACACCTTAGCCCTGATGATTCAAGAACACCCTGACTTCAAGACCCTCGATCCGTCTGACATACTTGAGAGGCTCAACACACATGAGTTTCATCTATCTGAGAAACAAGATATCTATGGCCCCAACTATGGCCGAACTCGCGCTTTGAAGGCAAAGGCTATTTCCTCATCCGAAGAAGAATTTGACTGCAGTTCTGGTGATCCTGATGACATTGGAAAGGAGCTTGCTATGCTCGTGAATAAGTTCCAGAAATTCACCAGGAAGAAAGGCTTCAGAAAGTCTTCATGATCCAGCTCAAGAAATGATGAAGCTTCCACCCATGACCACAAGAAGAGAACCTGCCACAAGTGCAAGAAACCTGGTCACTACATCTCTGAGTGTCCACAGTGGGACAATGAGAAGAAGAAGAAGAAGAGCAAAGAATATGATTCTGATGACAAGAAGAAGAAGAAATCCTCAAAGTCTTCTTCCAAGTCTTCATCACACAAGAAGAGCTCATCTGGCAAGGCTCGTGCTTCTGTTGGCAAGGAGATGGATTCAGAGGAGGAGTCTGCTTCTGAGGAGGCGGAGGTGGAGTCTGAGGAGGAGTCCGGCTCTGGTGTTGCGAGTCTGGCTCTAGCTACAGCCTACGTTGCCAAGTCCATCTTCAACATTGAAGACAATGGCTCCATCATCAACGCTGATGATAATGACAAGGATGACTCGGCTCCCACCTACTTCTTCATATCACGTGGTGCCAAGGTAAAATCATGTGATGCCTACTTTCAAACATCAAGTGAAGATGACTCTGATGGTGAATCCAAACCTAGTTACAAAACACTTGTTAAAATTGCAACTGAACAACAGAAAGCTATGGAACATATTCAAAAACTACTAGACAAAAGCGATGACCTGTTGGACGCGGAAGTGAGCCGATCTCATTCCTTAATTGAAGACATCAAAAATCTTCATGTTAAGTACCAAGAACTTGAAAGTCGTCACGAAACGCTCTCAACAACTCATGAAAAGCTTTCCTATGATTATCTTCAAAGGAAGCAAGATCTTGAGAAATTGAGAATGATTCATGAAGATCTTCAAAAGAATAACGAGTCACTTTGCGCTCAACAGATCAGTGCTGCTCAGGAAGGATTTGAAGCACCATGTCTAAAATGCATTGAGCGTGATAACGCCGCCTCTGTTTATGAATGTTCCTCTACTGCTATTGTTGCAATATCTTCTACTGCTGATGTGGTAACTAACCCCTCTGCCGAGGATACCACTACTATTGATGATGAGAATGCTAGGTTGAAGACACTGCTTGAGACAGGGATGTATAAAAGTCTCAAAGGGCATCAGACATTATGTGATGTCCTCAAAAAGAAGATTTTGAACCGAAACCCTAGGAAAGAGGGTGTTGGGTTTGAGAGGAAAATGAATGTTGATGGGTCATACTGGAAGCCTGAGCAGTACCCCAAAACCACATGGGTTGCCGCAAAGGAACCTTCAGTAGATCCATCCACCTTATCTGGTTTCACTTGGTCTAACCCTATTATCATTTATGAATCCTTTGATGGAAACTATAAACTATTTAAGAATCAGAATGGCAAAGTGTTTGCCAGGTATATTGGTACTAACTGCAGGAATGAGCCACCTATGAAGAAGATATGGGTACCCAAAAGTAGTCTTGAGAATCTTCCAGTGAATGTCATCATGACACCACCTAGGAAGAAGACAAACCCCATACCAAAGGCTTCATATGGTCCAAAAGCTTAATACAGACCGAGGACTCATCCGAGTCACCCTAACGTCAATGTTTTGTAGGGAAATCATACTCAGACCCATGAATATGAGCGTGCTTCCTCAAACCGCTATGTTCATAGAACAAAGAACTTTTCTGCCTATTCCTATGAGTATTATTCACCACCTGCAAGGCTAGGGCTCTAAAGCCGAAGTTCTCAGATGCTGCACTTAGACTGATGGCTTCTAAGCCACCCCTGAAAATGTGGGGGGTTAAGAAAACTTAACTCCCTTTTGCAGGGAAAGGTTGTTGGAAATATGCCCTAGAGTTAATAATAAAAGGATTATTATTATATTTCTTTGTTCATGATGGTTGTCTTTTATTCATGCTATAATTGTATTATCCAGAAATCGTAATACACGTGTGAATACTTAGACCACAACATGTCCCTAGTGAGCCTCTAGTTGACTAGCTCGTTCATCAACATATAGTCATGGTTTCCTGACTATGGACATTGGATGCCGTTGATAACGGGATCACATCATTAGGAGAATGATGTGATGGACAAGACCCAATCCTAAGCATAGCACAAGATCGTGTAGTTCGTTTTGCTAGAGCTTTTTCCTATGTCAAGTATCTCTTCCTTAGACCATGAGATCGTGTAACTCATGGATACCGTAGGAGTGCTTTGGGTGTACCAAACGTCACAACGTAATTGGGTGACTATAAAGGTTCACTACAGGTATCTCCAAAAGTGTCTGTTGGGTTGACACGGATTGAGACTGGGATTTGTCACTCCGTATTACAGAGAGGTATCACTGGGCCCACTCGGTAGTGCATCATCATAATGAGCTCAAAGTGACCAAGTGTCTGGTCACGGGATCATGCATTACGGTACGAGTAAAGTGACTTGCCGGCAACGAGATTGAACGAGGTATTGGGATACCGACGATCGAATCTCGGGCAAGTAACATACCGTCTGACAAAGGGAATAGTATACGGGGTTGTTTGAATCCTTGACATCGTGGTTCATCCGATGAGATCATCAAGGAGTATGTGGGAGCCAACATGGGTATCCAGACTCTGCTGTTGGTTATTGACCGGAGAGCCGTCTCGGTCATGTCTGCATGTCTCCCGAACCCGTAGGGTACACTTAAGGTTCGGTGATGCTAGGGTTATTAGGAAGACTTGTATGTGATTATCGAATGTTGTTTGGAGTCCCGAATGAGATCCCGGACGTCACGAGGAGTTCCGGAATGGTCCGGAGGTAAAGATTTATATATGGGAAGTTGACATACGGTCACCGGAAAGTTTCGGGGGCATATCGGTATTGTACCAGGGCCACCGAAGGGGTTCCGGGGGTCCACCGGGAGGGGACACCCCTCTCGGAGGGCCTCATGGGCCGTAGGGGGCAGGGAACCAGCCCCTGGAGGGCTGGGCGCCCCCCCACTTGGGCCCATTCGCCTAGGGTTGGGGGGGAAACCCTAGTGGGGGCGCCCCCCTTGCTTGGGGGGCAAGCCCCCTCCCTTGGCCGCCCCCCTCTAGATCTCATCTAGAGGGGGCCGGCCCCCTTCCCCCTTCCCCTATAAACAGAGGGGCAAGGGGAGGGATGCACACAACATCCAAGGTGCAGCCCCTTCCCTCCCGAACACCTTTCCTCCTCCGTTAAGTGCTTGGCGAAGCCCTGTCGGAGTACTACCTCTCCACCAACACCACGCCGTCGTGCTGCTGCTGGAGCCTTCTTCCTCAACCTCTCCTTCCCCCTTGCTGGATCAAGAAGGAGGAGACGTCATCCGCTCCGTACGTGTGTTGAACGCAGAGGTGCTGTCCGTTCGGCACTTGGTCATCGGTGATTTGGATCATGGCGAGTACGACTCCATCATCCCCGTTCTCTTGAACGCTTCTGCACGCGATCTACAAGTGGTATGTAGATGAATTCTCTCTCCTATCACTCGTTGCTTAGATGAACTCATAGATGGATCTTGGTGAAACTGTAGGAAATTTTTTATTTTCTGCAACGTTCCCCATTAGTGGCATCATGAGCTAGGTCTATGCGTAGTTCTCTATTGCACGAGTAGAACACAATTTTGTTGTGGGCGTAGATCTTGTCAACTTGCTTGCCGCTACTAGTCTTATTTTGCTTCAGCGGTATTGTGGGATGAAGCGGCCTGGACCGACCTTACACGTATGCTTACGTGAGACAGGTTCCACCGACTGACATGCACTAGTTCCATAAGGTGGCTAGCGGGTGTCTGTCTCTCCCAGTTTAGTTAGAGCGGATTCGACGAAAAGGGTCCTTATGAAGGGTAAATAGAAGTTGACAAAATCACGTTGTGGTTATTCGTAGGTAAGAAAACGTTCTTGCTAGAACCCAATTGCAGCCACGTAAAAGATGCAACAACAATTAAAGGACGTCTAACTTGTTTTTGCAACAATTGTCATGTGATGTGATATGGCCAGAAGTGGTGATGAATGATGAATGATATATTGTGATGTATGAGATCATGTTCTTGTAATAGGAATCACGACTTGCATGTCGATGAGTATGACAACCGGCAGGAGCCATAGGAGTTGTCTTTATTTTTTGTATGACCTGCGTGTCATTGAAGAACGCCATGTAAATTACTTTACTTTATTGCTAAATGTGTTAGCCATAGAAGTAGAAGTAGTCGTTGGCGTGACAACTTCATGAAGACACGATGATGGAGATCATGATGATGGAGATCATGGTGTCATGCCGGTGACAAAGATGATCATGGAGCCCCGAAGATGGAGATCAAAGGAGCTATATGATATTGGCCATATCATGTCACTATTATATAATTGCATGTGATGTTTATTATGTTTATGCATCTTGTTTACTTAGAACGACGGTCGTAAATAAGATGATCCCTTATAATAATTTCAAGAAAGTGTTCCCTCTAACTGTGCACAGTTGCTAAAGTTCATCGTTTCGAAGCACCACGTGATGATCGGGTGTGATAGATCCTTACGTTCACATACAATGGGTGCAAGATAGTTTTACACATGCAAAACACTTAGGGTTAACTTGATGAGCCTAGCATGTATAGACATGGCCTCGGAACACAAGAGACCGAAAGGTCGAACATGAGTCGTATGGAAGATACGATCAACATGGAGATGTTCACCGATGATGACTAGTCCGTCTCACGTGATGATCGGACACAGCCTAGTCGACTCGGATTGTGTAACACTTAGATGACTAGAGGGATGAAAATATGAGTGGGAGTTCATTAAATAATTTGATTAGATGAACATAATTATCATGAACTTAGTCTAAAATCTTTGCAAAATATGTCTTGTAGATCAAATGGCCAACGCTCATGTCAACATGAACTTCAACGCGTTCCTAGAGAAAACCAAGCTGAAAGATGATGGCAGCAACAATTCAGACTGGGTCCGGAACCTGAGGATCATCCTCATAGCAGCCAGGAAAGATTATGTCCTAGAAGCACCGCTAGGTGAAGCACCCATCCCAGAGAACCAAGACGTTATGAACGCTTGGCAGTCACGTGCTGATGATTACTCCCTCGTTCAGTGCGGCATGCTTTACAACTTAGAACCGGGGCTCCAAAAGCGTTTTGAGCGACACGGAGCATATGAGATGTTCGAGGAGCTGAAAATGGTTTTTCAAGCTCATGCCCGGGTCAAGAGATATGAAGTCTCCGACAAGTTCTATAGTTGTAAGATGGAGGAAAACAGTTCTGTCAGTGAGCACATACTCAAAATGTCTGGGTTGCATAACCGCCTGTCCCAGCTGGAGATCAACCTCCCGGACGAGGCGGTCATTGACAGAATCCTTCAGTCACTCCCACCGAGCTACAAGAGCTTTGTGTTGAACTACAATATGCAGGGGATGGTGAAGACCATTCTTGAAGTATTTTCAATGCTGAAGTCAGCAGAGGTTGAAATCAAGAAAGAACATCAAGTGTTGATGGTCAATAAGACCACTAAGTTCAAGAAGGGCAAGGGTAAGAAGAACTTCAAGAAGGACGACAAAGATGTTGCTGCGCCCGGTAAGCCAGTTACTGGGAAGAAGTCAAAGAATGGTCCCAAGCCTGAGACTGAGTGCTTTTATTGCAAAGGGAAGGGTCACTGGAAGCGGAATTGCCCCAAATACTTAGCGGACAAGAAGGCCAGCAACACTAAAGGTATATTTGATATACATGTAATTGATGTGTACCTTACTAGTACTCGTAGTAACTCCTGGGTATTTGATACAGGTGCCGTTGCTCATATTTGTAACTCACAGCAGGAGCTGCGGAATAAGCAGAGACTGGTGAAGGACAAGGTGACGATGCGCGTCGGGAATGGTTCCAAGGTCGATGTGATCGCCGTCGGCACGCTACCTCTACATTTACCTACGGGATTAGTTTTAAACCTCAATAATTGTTATTTAGTGCCAAGTTTGAGCAGGAACATTGTATCTGGATCTCGTTTGATGCGAGATGGCTACTCATTTAAATCCGAGAATAATGGTTGTTCTATTTATATGAGAGATATGTTTTATGGTCATGCCCCGATGGTCAATGGTTTATTCTTAATGAATCTCGAACATAATGTTACACATATTCATAGTGTGAATACCAAAAGATGTAAAGTTGATAACGATAGTCCCACATACTTGTGGCACTGCCGCCTTGGTCAATTGGTGTCAAGCGCATGAAGAAGCTCCATGCTGATGGACTTTTAGAGTCTCTCGATTATGAATCATTTGACACATGCGAACCATGCCTCATGGGCAAAATGACCAAGACTCCGTTCTCTGGAACAATGGAGCGAGCAACCAACTTATTGGAAATCATACATACTGATGTGTGTGGTCCAATGAGCGTTGAGGCTCGCGGAGGATATCATTATGTTCTCACTCTCACTGATGACTTAAGTAGATATGGGTATGTCTACTTGATGAAACACAAGTCTGAGACCTTTGAAAAGTTCAAGGAATTTCAGAATGAAGTAGAGAATCAACGTGACCGAAAGATAAAATTCTTACGATCGGATCGTGGAGGAGAATATTTAAGTCACGAATTTGGTACACACTTAAGAAAATGTGGAATCGTTTCACAACTCACGCCGCCTGGAACACCTCAGCGTAACGGTGTGTCCGAACGTCGTAATCGCACTCTATTGGATATGGTGCGATCTATGATGTCTCTTACCGATTTACCGCTATCATTTTGGGGATACGCTCTAGAGACAGCTACATTCACTTTAAATAGGGCACCGTCTAAATCCGTTGAGACGACACCGTATGAATTATGGTTTGGGAAGAAACCTAAGCTGTCATTTCTAAAAGTTTGGGGATGCGATGCTTATGTCAAGAAACTTCAACCTGAAAAGCTCGAACCCAAGTCGGAAAAATGCGTCTTCATAGGATACCCTAAGGAAACCATTGGGTATACCTTCTACCTTAGATCCGAAGGCAAGATCTTTGTTGCCAAGAACAGATCCTTTCTGGAAAAGGAGTTTCTCTCGAAAGGAGTAAGTGGGAGAAAAGTAGAACTCGATGAAGTACTACCTCTTGAACCGAAAAGTAGTGCAGCTCAGGAAAATGTTCCTGTGGTGCCTAAACCTACTGGAGAGGAAATTAATTATGATGATCAAGGTACTTCAGATCAAGTTGCTACTGAACTTCGTAGGTCCACAAGGACACGTTCCACACGAGAGTGGTATGGCAACCCTGTCCTGGAAATCATGTTGTTAGACAACGGTGAACCTTCGAACTATGAAGAAGCGATGGCGGGCCCAGATTCCAACAAATGGCTAGAAGCCATGCAATCCGAGATAGAATCCGTGTATGAAAACAAAGTATGGACTTTGACTGACTTGCCCGATGATCGGCGAGCGATAGAAAACAAATGGATCTTTATGAAGAAGACGGACGCGGATGGTAATGTCACCATCTATAAAGCTCGACCTGTCGCTAAGGGTTATCGGCAAGTTCAAGGGATTGACTACGATGAGACTTTCTCTCCCGTAGCGAAGCTTAAGTCCGTCCGAATCATGTTAGCAATTGCCGCATACTATGATTATGAGATATGGCAGATGGACGTCAAAACGGCATTCCTTAACGGTTATCTTAAGGAAGAGCTGTATATGATGCAGCTGGAAGGTGTTGTCGATCCTAAGAATGCTAACAAAGTATGCAGGCTCCAGCGATCCATTTATGGGCTGGTGCAAGCATCTCGGAGTTGGAACATTCGCTTTGATGAGATGATCAAAGCGTTTGGGTTTATGCAGACTTATGGAGAAGCCTGCGTTTACAAGAAAGTGAGTGGGAGCTCTGTAGCATTTCTCATATTATATGTAGATGACATACTTTTGATGGGAAATGATATAGAATTCTTGGACAACATTAAGGCCTACTTGAATAAGTGTTTTTCAATGAAGGACCTTGGAGAAGCTGCTTACATATTAGGCATCAAAATCTATAGGGATAGATCGAGATGCCTCATAGGTCTTTCACAAAGCACATACCTTGATAAGATTTTGAAGAAGTTCAAAATGGATCAGTCCAAGAAAGGGTTCTTGCCTGTATTGCAAGGTGTGAGATTGAGCTCGGCTCAATGCCCAACCACGGCAAAAGATAAAGAAGAGATGAGCGTCATCCCCTATGCCTCAGCCATAGGATCTATTATGTATGCCATGCTGTGTACCAGACCTGATGTAAACCTTGCCGTAAGTTTGGTAGGAAGGTACCAAAGTAATCCCGGCAAGGAACACTGGACAGCGGTCAAGAATATCTTGAAGTACCTGAAAAGGACAAAGGACATATTTCTCGTTTATGGAGCTGAGGAAGAGCTCATCGTAAAGGGTTACGTCGACGCTAGCTTCGACACAGATCTGGATGACTCTAAGTCACAAACCGGATACGTGTATATGTTGAATGGTGGGGCAGTAAGCTGGTGAAGCTACAAGCAGAGCGTCGTGGCAGGATCTACATGTGAAGCGGAGTACATGGCAGCCTCGGAGGCAGCGCATGAAGCAATTTGGGTGAAGGAGTTCATCACCGACCTAGGAGTCATACCCAATGCGTCGGGGCCGATCAAACTCTTCTGTGACAACACTGGAGCTATTGCCCTTGCCAAGGAGCCCAGGTTTCACAAGAAGACCAGGCACATCAAGCGTCGTTTCAACTCCATCCGTGAAAATGTTCAAGATGGAGACATAGATATTTGCAAAGTACATACGGATCTGAATGTCGCAGATCCATTGACTAAACCTCTTCCGCGAGCAAAACATGATCAACACCAGAACTCTATGGGTGTTCGATTCATCACAATGTAACTAGATTATTGACTCTAGTGCAAGTGGGAGACTATTGGAAATATGCCCTAGAGGCAATAATAAAAGGATTATTATTATATTTCTTTGTTCATGATGGTTGTCTTTTATTCATGCTATAATTGTATTATCCGGAAATCGTAATACACGTGTGAATACTTAGACCACAACATGTCCCTAGTGAGCCTCTAGTTGACTAGCTCATTGATCAACAGATAGTCATGGTTTCCTGACTATGGACATTGGATGTCGTTGATAACGGGATCACATCATTAGGAGAATGATGTGATGGACAAGACCCAATCCTAAGCATAGCACAAGATCGTGTAGTTTGTTTTATTAGAGCTTTTTCCTATGTCAAGTATCTCTTCCTTAGAGCATGAGATTGTGTAACTCCCGGATACTGTAGGAGTGCTTTGGGTGTACCAAACGTCACAACGTAATTGGGTGACTATAAAGGTGCACTACAGGTATCTTCCAAAGTGTCTGTTGGGTTGACACGGATCGAGACTGGGATTTGTCACTCCGTATTACGGAGAGGTATCACTAGGCCCACTCGGTAGTGCATCATCATAATGAGCTCAAAGTGACCAAGTGTCTGGTCACGGGATCATGCATTACGGAACGAGTAAAGTGACTTGCCGGCAACGAGATTGAACGAGGTATTGGGATACCGACGATCGAATCTCGGGCAAGTAACATACCGTCTGACAAAGGGAATAGTATACGGGGTTGTTTGAATCCTCTACATCATGGTTCATCCGATGAGATCATCGAGGAGTATGTGGGAGCCAACATGGGTATCTAGACTCCGCTGTTGGTTATTGACCGGAGAGCCGTGTCGGTCATGTCTGCATGTCTCCCGAACCCGTAGGGTCTACACACTTAAGGTTCGGTGATGCTAGGGTTATTAGGAAGACTTGTATGTGATTACCGAATGTTGTTCGGAGTCCCGGATGAGATCTCGGACATCACAAGGAGTTCCGGAATGGTCTGAAGGTAAAGATTTATATATGGGAAGTTGACATACGGTCACCGGAAAGTTTCGGGGGCATATCGGTATTGTACCGGGGCCACCGGAGGGGTTCCGGGGGTCCACCGGGAGGGGCCACCCCTCTCGGAGGGCCTCATGGGCCGTAGGGGGCAGGGAACCAGCCCTTGGAGGGCTGAGCGCGCCCCCCCTTGGGCCCATGCGCCTAGGGTTGGGGGGCAAGCCCCCTCCCTTGGCCGCCGCCCCCCCTCTAGATCTCATCTAGAGGGGGCCGGCCCCCTTCCCCCTTCCCCTATAAATAGAGGGGCGAGGGGAGGGCTGCACACAACATCCAAGGCGCAGCCCCTCCCCTCCCCAACACCTCTCCTCCTCCGTTAAGTGCTTGGCGAAGCCCTGTCGGAGTACTACCTCTCGACCAACACCACGCCGTCGTGCTGCTGCTGGAGCCTTCTTCCTCAACATCTCCTTCCCCCTTGCTGGATCAAGAAGGAGGAGACGTCATCCGCTCCGTACGTGTGTTGAATGCGGAGGTGCTGTCCGTTCAACACTTGGTCATCGGTGATTTGGATCACGGCGAGTACGACTCCATCATCCCCGTTCTCTTGAACGCTTCTGCACGCGATCTACAAGTGGTATGTAGATGCAATCTCTCTCCTATCACTCGTTGCTTAGATGAACTCATAGATGGATCTTGGTGAAACCGTAGGAAATTTTTTATTTTCTGCAACGTTCCCCAACAAAGGTCTCCAGCCGGAAATCAAAGGCGTCCAATGCTAATACTGGGGACCTTAAACATCTTGTGGGGCGCAAGATAAAATGCCCAAATGGTCTTACTATGTATTTCGTCCCGGGATTCCTTGACACTCATCCTATCTATCCTAACCAAGATCTGAATTTCCATGTTCCACTTGTTCGTCAAATGTTTATGCTTCAAAACTCGCTTGGTGAAGCCTATCCCCCAAACTGCACTGTAGGCTATGACACCTCATACTTCATAATGGATTATGGATAGTGGATGCACTAACCACATGACTGGCCATCGAAGTCTTCTGATGGATTCAACGCTATGTCCATCGGACTAGAGTCACATCACATTTGCTGACACTGGTAAAAGCAAGGTATTGAGTCTAGGTAGAGTTGCAATATCAAGGGATCAACACATGTATAAAGTGATGCTTGTTGAATCCCTTGGTTTCAACTTAATGTCTGTCTCAATGCTTTGTGACTTAAACATGATTGTGATATTTGGAAAATATCGTTGCCTGGTTCTAATGGAATCTGACAAGTTTCTAGTTTTGAAGGGTGTCGGAAAGATGATCTGTATATGGTATATTTCTCAGCAGGACCACAAATGGTCGTATGTCTTTTAGCAAAAGCTTAAGAGTGTTGGATTTGTCATTGAAGGCTAGGGCATGCTGGCATGAGGAACTTGCACACTCTCGCAAAGAAGAAGCATGTCGTGGGCATCGAAGGCGTCAAGTTGAAGAAGGATCATCTGTGTGGTGCCTGCGAAGCTAGAAAGATGACTAGGGCCAAGCATCCCTCGAAGACAATCATGACCACATCTCAACCCTTCGAGCTGCTACACATGGACTTATTTGGCCCTACTCACTACTCTACTCTCACTACCACTTCTTGCCTCTATGGCTTTGTCATTGTTGATGATTATTCAAGATATACTTGGGTGCATATAATCCTCTACAAGAATGAAGTGCAGGATGTTTTCAGACGCTTTGCCAATCGTGCCATGACGAACTATGGCGTCAAGATCAAGCATATCAGAAGTGGCAATGACACTAAGTTCAAGAATACCGGCCTCGACCTTTATCTAGATACTATGGGCATCACTCATGAGTTCTCTGCTCCGTACACACCTTAGCAGAATGTCATCATGGAGCTCAAGAACAGAACCCTTATTGAGATGGCTCGAACGATGCTCGCTGAGTACAAGACTCCACGGAAGTTCTGGCCTGAAGCCATTGATACTGCATGCCACATCATCAACCGTGTTTATCTTCATAAGCTTCTAAAGAAAACATCCTATGAACTCCTAACTGGTAAGAAGCCAAATGTAAGCTACTTCAGAGTATTTGGTGCTAGGTGCTAGATCAAGGATCCACATCACACTTCAAAATTTGGACCGAAAGCACATGAAGGTTTTATGCTTGGTTACAGAAAGGATTCGCACTCCTACAGAGTCTTCAACAACCACTACAAAAAAATACAGTTCTGTGATGATACGTATTTGTCACAGTAGGTCGCATTTTTTGTCATGCATGTATATCCATGACGATTTTATGACAGAATCAAGATATTCATACCTGTGCTGTCGTAGAAGTGTTCTATGACATTTCCAAAATTATCATGACGAAAGTGTCCACTTCCATGATGATAAATCGCGCGTCACAGAAGTGCTTTCGTCAAGGGTGACCGACACGTGGCATCCACCGTAATGGAACACCGTTAAGCTATCGGGTCAGGTTTTGGACCCGATAACCCGTTAACAGCCCAGACCAATGGGGATTTTCCACGTGTAAAATAATCATTGGCTGGAGGAAACACGTGTTGGCTCATCATTGGGACAGATGTCATCCACTCATTGGACAGAAGGCGCCTATGATACGTCGGCACATGGCACGGCCCAATAGAGGCCCATTCCTGTGAAAAGGCAGGCCCGTTTGACTTGGTCAAAAGGTGGCGGGACGGTCCATGGAAAGCCTGTTAATGAGCTATTCGCATATAGCCCATTTACAACCCGCTAACCCAAGGCCCGTTACGCCATATCAGAATTAGGCCCAGTAGCGTCATCTGGGCCATCCAATATGATTCCAGCCTGTTTTTACTTCTGGCCCATGTATGGCCCATGACGTCTTTCGGCCCATATGAGGCCCTTTGTAACTCTTGGCCCATTGACGGCCCGTGGTGAAATTGGCCCGCAGTGAACAGTGTATCACTTTATACCAATTAACTGCCCGTGGTGAAACTGGCCCGTAATGAATAGTATCGCTTTATACCCATCAACGGCCCGGTATTCCGTTGGGCCGTTTCCAGCCCATGTGATCTTTCGGCCTTCTCAGAGCCCATTTACTCTTGGGCTCATTTCCAGCATTCGTTTACTTACGGCCCGTTACTGTCATTTTCTGCTTGTGGGCTAAATTCAGCCCGAGGTTACAGTCGGCCCGTTTTGTGGCCCGTTAATACGTTAGTCTGTTTTCATAGCGTCATCAAATATGGCCGATTAACGACGGCCCATTATGGTCGGCCCATGAACAGACGATTCCAACTCGAGCTCGTTTACGGTCTGTTATTGGCCCATGTTTGGCCAACCGATCATACGGCCCGTACAAGGCCCATTGATGATACGACCTGTAGAAGGCCCATTGTGTCTACGACCTGTATAAGGCCCATTGTTTCTATGACACGTAGAAGGCCCATTGTTTCTACGGCCCGTAGGAGGGAAATGGTAACTACAGTAAATATGTAGCCCATGGTTATTGTGGCCTAGTTTTAAAAAATAGGTTACTGCGGCCACTAGTAAACCGCGGAAAAAGAGCTGCATTGACTACAAGCAAAGAAATAAACAAGACAATAAGGAAATAAATAAGCAAGCAACTTACGCTAGGCTATCACGGCTATTTCACATATTACATCCACTGGGCATCAAAGTTTGCCACCAGTGCAAATATAGGGAACACAACAGCTTATAAACGCCGCGGCAAAACAAGTCCAAAACTAAAACCACTTCAGAAGAGCTCAAGAAACAATATCCTGGGTACCCATAATGCCGGCAAGATGATTAGCAGGCTTATTAACTTTCTCTTGTTTGGCGCTTAAGTCCTCCAGTACTTGCTGTTGCACCAAAAAGTATGCATCTGAATTCTACAGGGACTTCCTCAGTCCTTCGGCTTCCTATCACATAACATCTGATCGATGTCTTTCAACTTCAAGTTGAGACTCAAGAAGCCGAACTGATTCAGGCAACGAGTTCGAAGAGCTGGTGCCAGCAGTAGTAGCCAGTAACTCGAACACTACATCAAGACATGACTTTGGGGTTGTCTCGGTGTCTTGAATATAGTTTTTATCAGCTTACTTGGAGACCAACAGGGATGTCTCACTATCTTGAACCTTATGTGCATTACTTCCTTTACCATTGCATAATGGGGTACACTTCTCCAATACTTTATCCGTGTTCTAAAAGAGAAACAAACAAACACATCATAGGCTTACAATGTAGTATGTGAAACTCATTTTGGTAAACTAGTTCAGTAGTAAGGTCGACAGGATAACAACATGAAACAAACATATATCTATGTAGTATGGTCACTGTATGGTCTATATCATTCTAGTTTATGTTGCCAAATCAAGATAGATATAGTTCGAATCATATCTATTTAAGAGAAAGCAGCATAGACAGAATATAAGTGTGGGAAACTACACAACAATAACAACACTTGTAATGTGCATGGAATGAGAACATAACTGTTTATTCAATTGAAACTGGAATCAACATAGAGCAAGTTACAATAGCAAACAGCCAAACATGTTAAAGAAACAGGTTTAAAACATACCTGTTGCGCCATTGGAGTTTCAATTGCATCCTTCAAATTTGAAATTAGTTGGTATGAGTAAATACTGTGATGCAAGAGCAAAGTAGTATGAACCATAGCTACAGAACCTGACCTGAGAACAATTATTCTTCTGCTTTAAGCATTGACTTGGGGTTCGGAGTGGTGGTCCTCGTGCAGTTGTCTTACTAACTGCTCGTGTTTGGGTGCTCTGTGGTGGAGATGGTGTTGAGTCAACGGGAACTGGGTGTCTATCTGCTGGGGTTGGGGTTAGAAGGGGTGTAGCTGGTTATCTGTCCAACTGGGTAGGGGTACAATCTGCATGAGTGTGGGTTATGTGTTGTGGGGCTGGTTCTTGGGAAAGTACAATCGTGGTTCTATCTGCATCGACAGGTAGCACGATCTTTTCTGAAGACTGTGTTTTTACTCCCACAGATACTGCCATCACTCACTCCAATTGAAATGGCTGATAAAGAAGAAAAATAATTGAATGTACAGACATTGTAAGATAGATAGGTGCAATGGATAGTAGGGAAGAAAACAGGGCATGAAATAATTCACATTTATGTTGTCTGACCAAACAGAATAGCAGGACATAATTTCACATATATGATGGCTAATTAAACATGATAGCATGGCACAATTTCACATGTATGATGGCTAACTAAATAGGATAGGATGACATCAAAATATGATGACTATGTAAACAGGATGACATGATATAACTATACGATGTGTCTATTAAAGTGGTTGGCATGCCATAAATCACAAACATGCCATCAATGGAAACATGATGGCATGATATAATTGACGGATAGAATGCCATAATTTAAAATATGATGACTATGTAAACAAGATAAGATGATATAACTATATTATGTCTTTAGAAAATGGGTTGGCATGCCATAATTCAGAAACATGCTGTCTATGTAAACATTATGGCATGGCATAATTCAAATATATGATTTATATACTAAGGAAGTGAGTAGAGGGCAATCGCATATATGATGTGTCAATTAAGGAGATGACATTCAATATTGTGTATATGATGTAAAAACTAAGCATTGCAATACAACATATGCATGATATGAGTAATATAACCCTGTCAAGTTTGAGCATACACCTCAGGGGGATAATAGGACTGCTCATCTGCCTCTGAATCCTCCTCTGAAGAGCTATCTATAACCAGCAAGATATCTGCTTCAGCAGGTAGCATTGTCTGCTCTGAAGACCTTGTTTTGACTACAGATTTCTCCATCACCAATTCAAATGGCTGATGCACAGGAAGAGCAGTTGAATATACAAACATTGTTGACAAAAGCAATGAGAAATACAAAAAAAAGGACGGCATGATATAATTCACATACATGACACTTTCCTAAACAACATGGCATTGCATAATTCACATACATAATGCCTTGCAACAAGATAACATTGCATAATTCACATATATAATGTCTTGCAACAAGATGGCATTGCATATTTCACATATATGGTAATTAGACACTAAACAGGTGGCATTCACACGAAGCATGTCTAAACTAAGCAAATGTCATAGCAATGCAAGATACCATACACACGATATGAGCAACATAACCCTGCCAAGTTAGATCATGCACCTCGGGGGGGGGGGATAAGACTAGTCATCTGTCTCTGAATCCTCCTCTGAGGAGCTATCGGTAACCAGCAAGACATGCGCTTCGTCAGATAGCGTTGTCTGCTCTGAAGACCTTGTTTCCACTCCAGATTTTTCCATGACCGTGCCGAATGGCTGATGCACAGGAAGAGTAATTGAATGTACTAAAATTGTTGACAAATTTAACACGTAACAAAAAATGATGGCATGATATAATTAACATATAAGATGACTGGCTAACCAGGGTGGCATTGCAAAATTCACATATATGATGCCTGGCTAAACAAGACGGCATTGCATGATTCACATATATGATAAAGAAACTAAACAGATGGCATTGACACAAATCATGTCTGAACTAAGAAGATGACATCTTTAATGTATACAGTAAGCAATGCAAGGCACCATATGCATGATATTACCAACATCAGCATGCCAAGTTCGAGCGAAGACCTCATGGGGTAAATAGGAGTGGTCTTCTCTTTCTGAATCCCCCTCAGAACAGTTATCTTCCTCTTGATTACGATCCGAAATGGGTGGAGGGGGGCTGCCTTTGCGCCCACCATGGAGCGACGTCTGAATGAAATTTTGTTGCCACGCAAGGCTCATCTCTTTTGCTCTACATGATCAGTTCCATTGTGTACAATAGCTGGCATGCATAAGAATAAAACATAGTGAGATTATGTAAGGAGTGCATGCACAAATCCAGAGTGATGGTAGCAAACTGTGGATAGACCCAAAACCAATGATAGCATGCAGATAATAGCTTTAGTTAAAAAATACAGATAATGGCTCATTTAATGTTTGGTTGCACCCAAAATGAAACTCATAGTAGACACCCGAGATTAACCACATAGTAGACAGATAGTACTGATTGCTGCCCCAATATGTGTTGGAAATATGCCCTAGAGGCAATAATAAAAGTATTATTATTATATTTCCTTGTTCATGATAATCGTTTATTATCCATGCTAGAATTGTATTGATAGGAAACTCAGATACATGTGTGGATACATAGACAACACCATGTCCCTAGTAAGCCTCTAGTTGACTAGCTCGTTAATCAATAGATGGTTACGGTTTCCTGACCATGGACATTGGATGTCGTTGATAACGGGATCACATCATTAGGAGAATGATGTGATGGACAAGACCCAATCCTAAGCCTAGCACAAGATCATGTAGTTCGTATGCTAAAGCTTTTCTAATGTCAAGTATCATTTCCTTAGACCATGAGATTGTGCAACTCCCGGATACCGTAGGAGTGCTTTGGGTGTGCCAAACGTCACAACGTAACTGGGTGGCTATAAAGGTACACTACGGGTATCTCTGAAAGTGTCTGTTGGGTTGGCACGAATCGAGATTGGGATTTTGTCACTCCGTGTAAACGGAGAGGTATCTCTGGGCCCACTCGGTAGGACATCATCATAATGTGCACAATGTGACCAAGGGGTTGATCACGGGATGATGTGTTACGGAACGAGTAAAGAGACTTGCCGGTAACGCGATTGAACAAGGTATCGGTATACCGACGATCGAATCTCGGGCAAGTACCATACCGCTAGACAAAGGGAATTGTATACGGGATCGATTGAGTCCTTGACATCGTGGTTCATCCGATGAGATCATCGTGGAACATGTGGGAGCCAACATGGGTATCCAGATCCCGCTGTTGGTTATTGACCGGAGAACATCTCGGTCATGTCTGCATGTCTCCCTAACCCGTAGGGTCTACACACTTAAGGTTCGATGACGCTAGGGTTATAAAGGAAGCTTGTATGTGGTTACTGAATGTTGTTCGGAGTCCCGGATGAGATCCCGGACGTCACGAGGAGTTCCGGAATGGTCCGGAGGTAAAGATTTATATATAGGAAGTCCTGTTTCGGCCATCGGGACAAGTTTCGGGGTCATCGGTATTGTACCGGGACCACCGGAAGGGTCCCGGGGGCCCACCGGGTGGGGCCACCTGCCCCGGGGGCCACATGGGCTGTAGGGGGTGCGCCTTGGCCTACATGGGCCAAGGGCACCAGCCCCTAGAGGCCCATGCGCCAAGATATAGGAAAAAGGGGAGAGTCCTAAAGGGGGAAGGCACCTCCGAGGTGCCTTGGGGAGGATGGACTCCTCCCCCCCTCTTAGCCGCACCCTTTCCTTGGAGGAAGGGGCAAGGCTGCACCTCCCCCCTCTCCCCTGCCCCTATATATAGTGGAGGGGAGGGAGAGCATCCATACCTGAGCCCTTGGCGCCTCCCTCCCTCACGTGACACCTCCTCCTCTCCCGTAGGTGCTTGGCGAAGCCCTGCAGGATTGCCACGCTCCTCCATCACCACCACGCCGTTGTGCTGCTGCTGGATGGAGTCTTCCTCAGCCTCTCCCTCTCTCCTTGCTGGATCAAGGCGTGGGAGACATCGTCGAGCTGTACGTGTGTTGAACGCGGAGGTGCCGTCCGTTCGGCACTAGGATCATCGGTGATCTGAATCACGACGAGTACGACTCCATCAACCCCGTTCACTTGAACGCTTCCGCTTAGCGATCTACAAGGGTATGTAGATGCACTCTCCTTCCCCTCGTTGCTGGTTTCTCCATAGATAGATCTTGGTGATACGTAGGAAAATTTTGAATTTCTGCTACGTTCCCCAACAGTGGCATCATGAGCTAGGTCTATTGCGTAGATTCTTTGCACGAGTAGAACACAAAGTAGTTGTGGGCGTCGATATTGTTCAATATGCTTGCCGTTACTAGTCTTATCTTGATTCAGCGGCATCGTGGGATGAAGCGGCCCGGACCAACCTTACACGTACGCTTACGTGAGACCGGTTCCACCGACAAACATGCACTAGTTGCATAACGTGGCTGGCGGGTGTCTGTCTCTCCCACTTTAGTCGGATCGGATTCGATGAAAAGGGTCCTTATGAAGGGTAAATAGAAATTGGCATATCACGTTGTGGTTCATGCGTAGGTAAGAAACGTTCTTGCTAGAAACCCATAGCAGCCACGTAAAACATGCAAACAACAATTAGAGGACGTCTAACTTGTTTTTGCAGGGTATGCTATGTGATGTGATATGGCCAAAGGATGTGATCAATGATATATGTGATGTATGAGATTGATCATGTTCTTGTAATAGGATTCACGACTTGCATGTCGATGAGTATGACAACCGGCAGGAGCCATAGGAGTTGTCTTTATTTATTTGTGACCTGCGTGTCAACTTAAACGTCATGTAATTACTTTACTTTATTGCTAACCGTTAGCCATAGTAGTAGAAGTAATAGTTGGCGAGGCAACTTCATGAAGACACGATGATGGAGATCATGATGATGGAGATCATGGTGTCATGCCGGTGACGATGATGATCATGGAGCCCCGAAGATGGAGATCAAAAGGAGCAAAGTGATGATGGCCATATCATGTCACTATTTGATTGCATGTGATGTTTATCATGTTTATACATCTTATTTGCTTAGAACGACGGTAGTAAATAAGATGATCCCTTACAACAATTTCAAGAAGTGTTCTCCCCTAACTGTGCACCGTTGCGACAGTTCGTGTTTCGAAGCACCACGTGATGATCGGGTGTTAGATTCTAACGTTCACATACAACGGGTGTAAGACAGATTTACACACGCGAAACACTTAGGGTTAACTTGACGAGCCTAGCATGTACAGACATGGCCTCGGAACACGGAGACCGAAAGGTCGAACATGAGTCGTATAGAAGATACGATCAACATGAAGATGTTCACTGATGATGACTAGTCCGTCTCACGTGATGATCGGACACGGCCTAGTTTGACTCGGATCATGTAATCACTTAGATGACTAGAGGGATGTCTATCTGAGTGGGAGTTCATAAGATGAACTTAATTATCCTGAACATAGTCAAAAGGTTTTTGCAAATTATGTCGTAGCTCACGCTATAGTTCTACTGTTTAGATATGTTCCTAGAGAAAAATTAGTTGAAAGTTGATAGTAGCAATTATGCGGACTAGGTCCGTAAACTAAGGATTGTCCTCATTGCTTCATAGAAGGCTTATGTCCTTAATGCACCGCTCAGTGTGCTGAACCTCGAACGTTGTCTGTGGTTGTTGCGAACATCTGACATACACGTTTTGATAACTACGTGATAGTTCAGTTAAACGGTTTAGAATTGAGGCACCAAAGATGTTTTTGAAACATCGCGAAACATATGAGATGTTTTGAGGGCTGAAATTGGGATTTCAGGCTCGTGCCCATGTCAAGAGGTATAGGACCTCCGACGATTTTCTTAGCCTGCGAACTAAGGGAGAAAAGCTCAATCATTTAGCTTGTGCTCAGATTGTCTGAGTACAACAATCATTTGAATTGAGTGGGAGTTGATCTTCCAGATAAGACAGTGATGGTTCTCCAAAGTCATTGCCACCAAGCTGTTAGAGCTTCGTGATGAACTATAACATATCAGGGATAGATATGATGATCCTTGAGGTATTCGCGATGTTTGACACCGCGAAAGTAGAAATCAAGAAGGAGCATCAATTGTTGATGGTTGGTGAAACCACTAGTTTCAAGAAGGGCAAGGGCAAGAAGGGATACTTCATGAAACGGCAAATCAGCTGCTGCTCTAGTGAAGAAACCCAAGGTAAAACCCAAACCCGAGACTAAGTGCTTCTGTAATAAGGGGAACAACCACTAGAGCAGAATTACCCTAGATACTTGGTAGATAAGAAGGCTGGCAAGGTCGATAGAAGTATATTGGATATACATTGTGTTAATGTGTACTTTGCTAGTACTCCTAGTAGCACCAGGGTATTAGATACCGGTTCGGTTGCTAAGTGTTAGTAACTCGAAACAAAAGGCTACGGAATAAACGGAGACTAGCTAAAGGTGAGCTGACGATATGTGTTGGAAGTTTTTCCAAGCTTGATATGATCAAGCATCGCACGCTCCCTCTACCAAAGAGATTGGTGTTAAACCTAAATAATTGTTATTTGGTGTTTGCGTTGAGCATAGACATGATTGGATTACGTCTATCGCAATACGGTTATTCATTTAAGGAGAATAATGGTTACTCTGTTTATTTGAATAATACCTTCAATGGTCTTACACCTAAAATGAATGGTTTATTAAATCTCGATCGTAGTGATACACATGTTCATGCCAAAAGATAGTAATGATAGTACCACCTACTTGTGGCACTGCCACGTAAGTCATATCGGTATAAAACGCATGAAGAAGCTCCATATTGATGGATCTTTGGGCTCACTCGTTTTTGAAAAGTTTGAGACATGCGAACCATGTCTATTGGTGTATATGCATGAAGAAACTCCATGCAAATGGACCGTTTTGACTCACTTGATTTTGAATCACTTGAGACATGCAAATCATACCACATGGGCAAGATGACTGAAAGCCTCGTTTTCAGTAAGATGGAACAAGAAAGCAACTTGTTGGAAGTAATACATTTTGATGTGTGCAGTCCAATGAGTGCTGAGGCATGTAGTGAATATCGTTATGTTCTTACTTCACAGATGATTTGAGTAGATGTTGAGTATATTTACTTGATGAATCACGAGTCTGAATTATTGAAAGGTTCAAGTAATTTCAGGGTGAAGTTGAAAGATCGTCGTGACAAGAGGATAAAATATCTATGATATGATCATAGAGATGAATATCTGAATTACGAGTTTGGCACAGAATTAAGACATTGTGGAAATTGTTTCACAACTAATACAGCCTGGAACACCATAGTGTGATGGTGTGTCCGAACATCATAACTGCACCCTATTGGATATGATGCATACCATGATGTCTCTTATCGAAGTACCACTATAGTTTATGGGTTAGGCATTAGAGACAACCACATTCACTTTAAATAGGGCACCACATAATTTCGTTGAGACGACACCATATGGTTTGGAGAAACCTAAGTTGTCGTTTCTTAAAAGTTTGGGGCTGCGACGCTTATGTGAAAAGGTTTCAGGTTGATAAGCTCGAACCCAAAGCAGATAAAATGCATCTTCATAGGACACCCAAAACAGTTGAGTATACCTCCTAATTCAGATTCGAAAGCAATAAAGGATTGTTTCTAGAATCGGGTCCTTTCTCGAGGAAAAGTTTCTCTCGAAAGAAATGAGTGGGAGGATGGTGGAGACTTGATGAGGTTATTGAACCGTCACTTCAACAAGTGTGTAGCAGGGCACAGGAAGTTGTTCCTGTGGCACCTACACCAATTGAAGTGGAAGCTTATGATAGTGATCATGAAGTTTCAGATCAAGTCACTACCGAACCTCGTGGGATGACAAGGATGCGTACTACTTCAGAGTGGTACGTAATCCTGTCTTGGAAGTCATGTTGCTAGACAACAATGAACCTACGAGCTATGGAGAAGCGATGGTGGGCCCGGATTCCGATAAATGGCTCAAGGCCATAAAACCCGAGAGAGGATCCATGTATGAAAACAAAGTGTAGACTTTGGAAGAACTACTTGATGGTCGTAAGGCTGTTAGGTACATATGGATTTTGAAAGGAAGACATACAATGATGGTAAGTGTCACCATTGAGAAAGCTCGACTTGTCGTTAAAATGTTTTTCGACAAGTTCAAGGAGTTGACTACGATGAGACTTTCTCACTCGTAGCGATGCTAAGAGTCTGTTGGAATTATATTAGCAATTACTGCATTATTTATGAAATCTTGCAGATAGGATGTCAAAACATTGTTTCCTCGACGATTCTTGAGGAAAGGTTGTATGTGATACAACCGGAAGGTTTTGTCTATCCTGAAATATGCTAATAAGTATGCAAAGCTCCAGCAATCCTTCTGAGGACTGGAGTGAGCATCTCGGAGTTGGAATGTATGCTTTGATGATGATCAAAGATTTTGGGTGTATACAAAGTTTATGAGAAACTTGTATTTCCAAAGAAGTGAGTGGGAGCACTATAGAATTTCTGATGAGTATATGTTGTTGACATATTAATGATCAGAAATGACGTAGAATTTCTGGAAAGCATATAGGGTTATTTGGAAAGTGTTTTCAATGGAAAACCTAGATTAAGCTACTTGAACATTGAGCATCAAGATCTATAAGGATAGATCAAAACGCTTAATGGTACTTTCAAATGAGCACATACCTTGACATGATCTTGAAGGTGTTCAAGATAGATCAGTCAAAGAAGGAGTTCTTGCCTGAGTTGTAAGATATGAAGTTAAGACTTAAAGCTCGACCATGGCAGAATAGAGAGAAAGGACTAAGGTCGTCCCCTATGCATAAGATGTAGGCTCTACAGTATGCTATGCTGTGTACCGCACCTGAAGTGTGCCTTGCCACGAGTCAGTCAAGGGGTACAAGAGTGATCCAAGAATGGATCACGGGACAGCGGTCAAAGTTATCCTTAGTAACTAGTGGACTAAGGAATTTTCTCGATTATGGAGGTGGTAAAGGGGTTCGTCGTAAAGGGTTACGTCGATGCAAGCTTAACACCTATCCGGATAGCTCTGAGTAGAGATACTGGATACGTATAATGGAGCAACAATTTAGAATAGCTCCAAGTAGAACAGTTATTTGGAATAGCTCCAAATAGAACGTGGTAGCTGCATCTAGGAGATGACATAGAGATTTGTAAAGCACACATGGATCTGAAAGGTTCAGACCAGTTGACTATAACCTCTCTCACAAGCATAACATGATCAAACCCAGAACTCATCGAGTGTTAATCACATGGTAAATGTGAACTCGATTATTGACTCTAGTAAACTCTTTGGGTGTTAGTCACATGGGGATGTGACCTTGAGTGTTAATCACATATCGATGTGAACTAGATTATTGACTCTAGTGCAAGTGGGAGACTGTTGGAAATATGCCCTAGAGGCAATAATAAAAGTATTATTATTATATTTCCTTGCTCATGATAATCGTTTATTATCCATGCTAGAATTGTATTGATAGGAAACTCAGATACATGTGTGGATACATAGACAACACCATGTCCCTAGTAAGCCTCTAGTTGACTAGCTCGTTAATCAATAGATGGTTACGGTTTCCTGACCATGGACATTGGATGTCGTTGATAACGGGATCACATCATTAGGAGAATGATGTGATGGACAAGACCCAATCCTAAGCCTAGCACAAGATCATGTAGTTCGTATGCTAAAGCTTTTCTAATGTCAAGTATCATTTCCTTAGACCATGAGATTGTGCAACTCCCGGATACCGTAGGAGTGCTTTGGGTGTGCCAAACGTCACAACGTAACTGGGTGGCTATAAAGGTACACTACGGGTATCTCTGAAAGTGTCTGTTGGGTTGGCACGAATCGAGATTGGGATTTTGTCACTCCGTGTAAACGGAGAGGTATCTCTGGGCCCACTCGGTAGGACATCATCATAATGTGCACAATGTGACCAAGGGGTTGATCACGGGATGATGTGTTACGGAACGAGTAAAGAGACTTGCCGGTAACGAGATTGAACAAGGTATCAGTATACCGACGATCGAATCTCGGGCAAGTACCATACCGCTAGACAAAGGGAATTGTATACGGGATCGATTGAGTCCTTGACATCGTGGTTCATCCGATGAGATCATCGTGGAACATGTGGGAGCCAACATGGGTATCCAGATACCGCTGTTGGTTATTGACCGGAGAACATCTCGGTCATGTCTGCATGTCTCCCGAACCCGTAGGGTCTACACACTTAAGGTTCGATGACGCTAGGGTTATAGAGGAAGCTTGTATGTGGTTACTGAATGTTGTTCGGAGTCCCGGATGAGATCCCGGACGTCACGAGGAGTTCCGGAATGGTCCGGAGGTAAAGATTTATATATAGGAAGTCCTGTTTCGGCCATCGGGACAAGTTTCGCGGTCATCGGTATTGTACCGGGACCACCGGAAGGGTCCCGGGGGCCCACCGGGTGGGGCCACCTGCCCCGGGGGCCACATGGGCTGTAGGGGGTGCGCCTTGGCCTACATGGGCCAAGGGCACCAGCCCCTAGAGGCCCATGCGCCAAGATATAGGAAAAAGGGGAGAGTCCTAAAGAGGGAAGGCACCTCCGAGGTGCCTTGGGGAGGATGGACTCCTCCCCCCCCCTCTTAGCCGCACCCTTTCCTTGGAGGAAGGGCCAAGGCTGTGCCTCCCCCCTCTCCCCTGCCCCTATATATAGTGGAGGGGAGGGAGGGCATCCATACCTGAGCCCTTGGTGCCTCCCTCCCTCCCGTGACACCTCCTCCTCTCCCGTAGGTGCTTGGCAAAGCCCTGCAGGATTGCCACGCTCCTCCATCACCACCACGCCGTTGTGCTGCTGCTGGATGGAGTCTTCCTCAACCTCTCCCTCTCTCCTTGCTGGATCAAGGCGTGGGAGACATCGTCGAGCTGTACGTGTGTTGAACGCGGAGGTGCCGTCCGTTCGGCACTAGGATCATCGGTGATCTGAATCACGACGAGTACGACTCCATCAACCCCATTCACTTGAACGCTTCCGCTTAGCGATCTACAAGGGTATGTAGATGCACTCTCCTTCCCCTCGTTGCTGGTTTCTCCATAGATAGATCTTGGTGATACGTAGGAAAATTTTGAATTTCTGCTACGTTCCCCAACAATATGTACCACACAACCATTTAAAAACTCAAGTTTCAGCATTAGTTTGGACTTGACTCGGAGTCTAATAGGTGACCACGATGATAATGTAGCATGTCATCATATTAAGCGACGCATAATGTAAGCAGACACGGAAGAGTGCGACCTCTCTTGCGGACCCTGTAGTCCTCAAGGTCATCTGCTCAGTTGATGATGCTAATGCAGTTGTCGTGGGTGCCGGTGGCGGGGAAGAAAATCTGAGGCGGCGAAAGACAGTCCGGAGAGTGGATCCCTACTGTGGTGAACCCTTCCGTCGTTGTAGCAGCTGAGCTAGGGTGGAACACAGCACCGCAGGAGCAGGACAAACCACGCAAGGTTTTCTTTGACACATATCTGTAACAGAAGTAATTGAGTAAGGGCTTGTTTGAATTTGAGGATTCTAACAATGCAGGGATAGGAAATAGACAGGAATAAGATAGGAATGCACATGCAAAACAGATAATTTAAAAACACAGGATTTTTGCCAATCTGGGTGTTTGATTCACAACAATTGGAAGATCACATGATGCAAAAAAGCATGGTGAGATTAAGTCAACCCATAAGAAAATGTACGGTTATAATGCTATTATGCTACTATCTCTTAGTCTTGTGCTTGATGAATAGGAATATGAAAAGGAGGACAAGTGGAAATTAGAATTCCTATGGTTTTTCTTTCAAGGAGACACTAAAGGAACAAATCCTATAGTTTTCCTTTGATCCATTCCTTTGCACCAAATTCATGAAAAGTAGTACCATAGGAAACTTTCCAATTCCTATGTTTTTCATTCACTTTTCCCTTCAAGCACTGGTGATTCTAGTAGGCAGGCTTGAGCAAGGAAAATCCTACACTAAAAAAATGTTTTTGTGCTACTTCTATTACTTTGGACCCAGGCCACTGCCATACTAGCTCAACTCCCAGGCCCATCGACAAATGCACAGCTCAAACGCGCAGAGATAAATAATGATGGCGTTCAAGAGAGTCCATCACGGATAGCTAAGTTGCCTGGTACCTCACTGCTTGTCATATAGTAGGATAAAATAATCGTATTTCCCGTTACTACGAGTGCTCAGTAGACAATATATATAACATGTAGAGTAAAAAAGAGATGCAACAAGTGTACAACCTCTTTGGCGAAGCCATGTCGATCTCAGTGTGATTGGGTTTGCCGGTGAGGATGCTCTGGCTGACTTGGATATCGGAGGAGGGGAAGAAGATCCTAGGCGTCTGGAGATGGAGCCCGATGTACTGCTCCACTGTGATTGAGGGTTTTGTCGTTGGAGCAGCTCCGGTGAGTTGTACGACGCCGAGGCTGAAGCAGGACAAGAGAGACAACGTTAACCTGATTGGAATTCTAATAGCATCTCCAATACATGATGTAAAATACATAACCATAAAGTGCTAGATGTAAAATACATCAGCCGCTCTTCTCTGAACATAACTGTCGAAACTGAATTTAACTGTCGAAACTGAACTTAACTGTCGAAACTGAATTTTCCTGTCGAAACTGAATTTTGCTGTCGAAACTGAACGCACTAGCAAGGTGAGCCTACATGTCGGTCGACTGACTTTTTCATCTCTGGTGAGTCGATTTTGCAGCCGTTGGATATGAAATCAAGGGCCTGCAGTTCATCTTCAACCTCCACCACCCTTAGCCGCCAACCACCACCGGCCAAAATAGTAGCCCCCCGCCGCCCATGGCCGGCAGTGTGCCGCCCCGCCTGCCCCGAAAACACTCCCCACCGCCGGTCCGCCGCCGTCCCGGCCATCCCTCTATGCCCCCCCAATGCCGAGCTTTTTCTCCAGCGATCCCCACGCCACCGCCGCGCCAACACCGGCGACCACCGCCCCCACCCTAAACCATAAGATAGATAGTGGGGTACCTCTCCGAAGAGCCCCCTCCCCACTGCGGCTGGTTCTTCCTTCATCTCGGCGAGCCCCCCCCCCCCACCCCCCTGAAAATCGACTGACCCAAAAGTCGATTCAGTCGACTGAAGTGTAACTAAATCGGAGCAGCATTGCAAGCAAGAGCAAGAGCGAGAGCAGCAGTGCGAGCAAGAGCTATAGCAAGAGCAGACCAGGCAGGGGACCGAGAGCAAGAGCAGAGCAGCAGCGTGGGCGAGAGCTAAAGCAGCAACAACTCCTACTGATGTGGACGTCGCCGCCGACGGAGCGATGTCGTGGAGGAAGTGGCCGACGATGCCACCGTGGATGGAGCCGCGCCATCTCGGCTCGGGACCGAGCACCGGCATCACTGTGAGATCGAATCAAGAAGAAAATGTGGCGATTAGTGTACAACCTCTTTGGTGGCGCCGATTAGGCCACAGCTTCATCCGAGGAAACGGTGATGATGATGCTCTTCCGGTGGTGCAGGTGAAGACATCGGTGTGGGAATGGAGGTGGGGAGAAAGATGAGGGGAACGTCAGGGCAGCTCCTTGGAGGTGGAGGACGGGGTGGCTGAACCGGCGGGACGACGAGATCGATGACGGATCCTCATCCGGTACGGTGGATGAGGGACGTTGAGGTGTTGCTGTGGACGACATTGTCGGGGAAGAGGCTCCGGCTGGGTGGCAGACGAAGCAGTGTGTGGGGCTTTGCCGCGAGTTTTTGTTGCCTCGGTGTATGAATGGGTGGGCGGATGGGATGGCAGTGGGGAACCATGGCTTAGGGACGCGCTTTTCCGAAATGTTGGGTATGTTACGAAAGTACCCCCATCGGTTGGAGGCGGTTCTTTTGGTTCAGGGGTACCACGGGCATTTCGCATGTCGGGATTTCACAAGAGGTGGGAGTTTTCGTGCGCATTGTAATTTCAAAATAGCAAGGCGTGGGTTGAGATGGAGGGAGTTGTCGGAGGACAACGAGACAAAGATATATCTTAAATATTTTGGGCTAACAAGGCGGGAGTTTCGTAGCACGATAGACAGATATGCTAGCTTGAATTTTTGGCATAACAAGGCGTGGCTTGAAAAATCGGGAGAACAAGCTTAACGTGTACCCAAAAAAAAGAGAATTTGCCCTCAACACGCATAACACACACACAAACACCATTTAGACTAGAGTAAGGTAGACATGCATTGCACGCATGAGATTTGGCAACCAAATTATGAATAAATACCACATTATAGCATGTAAGCTTTGAGTCATATATGCATGACGTAGATGCTCGTTTAATTCTTATAGTTCATTTCATTCAAAATCATCTAGTTTTTATAAGAAAGCTATTCTATTTTAAGATTCATGGAATTGTGCGCTGTAAGACATAAAGTAAAAACAAAAAATGGCAAATCATGTAGAAAAACATTTGGGCAATTCTGATACAGAATATTCTAGAACAAAGAAGAAGTGCTTGTGTTTTGATGTTTGTGCATTATGCTTAAGTTCAACCATGGAGTCTTCTAGATTATACATGTGGCGAAATCTGGTGGAATCTATATGATATCCAACGGCCAGTAGTGCCGAAATTTGCCATCTTTGGACCATCAGATTCGCCTCATCCAACGACCATCTTTCAAAGTTAAATTTACCCGCACACAATATAAAAAAATATAAAATATAATATATATATATAGGGGTATAGATATAGATATGTGATGCGAAAGCCACCAATCATCTCCAATAAGAATAGTGTGTCCATGCACGGATGCGACGTGGCCGAATGATGTCTGCCATCAGTATCTCAAATTCAAATCAGTCTGACATTGTTCAATGTGTATACATTACAACATGCTCGTTTCCAAACCACACCACGCAGATCTCCGTTATATTCATGCATGCATGGGTTTCAAACACCAAGATCTCTTATTCAAATATTTGAATTCAACTTTACATTGATTATGACCTCACCTAGTCTTTTACACCCACACAGTCATCTTCTCTTTATAATTGTACCACTAACTTTCGCTCGTGCATGCATGCACACACACTACCAGTCGGCATTATCCATTGCACACATGCAATCTGTTTCTTCAGGTCGGTCTCCCATGACGGCACACACCCACACACATCCCCCTCTCCATCATATCGGGCATTCTTTATCTCTCACGCGTGCATTCTTCATAGTTTTCCACACAAACCGATCAATCTATATATCCAGTGAGGTCTCACCCTCTTCCCCACGTCCACATCGATCAATCTATATCTCTCTATATAGGATTAACATATATAGCTAATACACCCACATTAATTATATATTCAACGTCCCCCTCTCATCATCCATGCCTTCTGCTTCATCTCTCAGATGCGCGCACAATGGCGAAGACATGTGCAGTAAGGGCCCTGCCCCCCCTAACATCACTATATATCGAGGCTAATATGAATGTGATCATTAGACAATTGCTGCTAAAAATGGTTTAAGTTCATGAATTGACCCTCCTTGTAAAGGATTAACAATACTTGCCCCCCTAGCTCATTTATTTTACTTGCCTCCGCCACTGCGCGCAACAGCGCACGTTCTCGCCCCCTCTCTCTAAATATCGATCTCGCACTTGTGCATTCCTTCATAGTCTCCCTCCACTCGGCCCCTCACACCATCTTCTAGCCCCCCACCGGATTTTGCCACATGTACAATCTAGCAGACTCCATGGTTGAACTTAAGCATAATGCACAAACCTCAAAACAACAGTGGTTCTCTTTTGTTCTAGAATCTTCCATATCATAACTGCCCAAACTTTTTTTCTAATTGAATTCCCATTATTTGTTTTTAGTTCATGCTTTACAATGCACAATTCCATGAATCATAAAATAGAATAAGGGCTTCTTTGATTCAAAGGATTCTCAAAGGAATTTTGGGAGATTCTAATCCTTAGGAATTTTTCCTATCTTGGTTGTTTGATTCGTAGGATTGTAAACCATAGGAATTTTGCCAGATGATTCATTTCACACTAGATTTCATTGGAAACATCCCATCTAGTCAAACCTCTTCGAAAGAATTCTGCGTTTTTTCTATGCCCAATCAAACACTCGTACAATCCTGTAGGATTCAAGACAACATTCCACTATAATCCCATGTTTTTACTATTCCCGCCTTTTGGAAATCGTACGAATCCAAGAGGCCCTAGTTTTTTTATAAAAACTAATTGATTTTGAATGATATGAACTATAAGAATTAAACGAAGGTCTACATCAGGCATATATGACTCAGAGCTTACATGCCATAGTGTGGTATTTATTCATAATTTGGTTGCAAATCTGATGCGTGCAATGCACGTGTACCTTACTAGTACTTTGAGTATGTGCATAACACGTAAATTAGAATTCCAATGGCACGCTACATTCATGAAGCCACATGGCACATGTGGAGGCATTGTCGCGACCTCCTTGTGTGGATTGATCAGAGTGACGTGCTGCTGATTCCAGAAGAATGTACTCGTCCTCCCTGAGCCATACTGTCCGTACATGCATGAAGCGAAGATGTGCACGCACGACACGCATGCACTCATTCCCTCGCACGCACACGCGGGTACATGGGCAGACGCAATTTTGTACCAAGAACCACCCCATGTGATAATTTGACGCGTGTAAAGTCGTTCACTTCATTGATGGTCAATTAATACAGCGCATGCAAATTGAGTGGATGTGAGGGTGGAAGAAAGACATTACTATTCCACTGCGTGCATGCGAGTAGTTAAATCATGGGTTGCTAGTAGTACTTTCATTGGTCTCCTTCATATTTTGTGACAATTTTTGACAGTAACATAATATTTACGCATTTGAGCAGTGTAGTCCACTTGAAATTTATGTTCCACTAAACTCATCGGGCGTCGTTTCGGGCCTCGAAACCAAAACCATCAATTAATATTTACCTTGTTCCCATCCCATTCAAAAGCCTGCTCACACCTACTAGTACGTACCAAACCTGAACGTGTTCCCACTATACAGGTATTAGTACTAGTGCTAGTACTTAGGTTATAAAAAGCGGAACTACCTAACCGAAAATTACTCTACCTTTCCTCCTCATAAGTGCTTCTTCTTCATCCGTCCTAGCCATGGCCAGTGAGCAGACCTCTAGGTCGAGAACTACTCGTAACAAGGGAGTGGCAACCAAGGCCGCGGAAAAAAAGAGAGGGCTTGCCACCACGCAGAGACCTCGAAAGATCTCTCATGGGCAGGCGATGGCTCCCAGGAGCGCCCTAGCCGCGGAGGTGAACATGCCGAGCCGGCGGTGCTGGAGTCATTATCCCTCGATGTCATGCCCGATCAGCTCAATGAGCACCTCAATAACCAGAAGGAGTTCATCCAAGGCCTGGTGGAGCTGCTGAAGGAGAGCCTCGACGACATGCCCGCTGAGCTCAATAAGCAGGGGGAGTTGACCACCGGCTTGGTGATGCTGCTGAAGAAGAGCATTGCCTCGGAGAAGAAGGCGACCGGTGAAATCCTGCAACTTTAGGAGGACAAGGTGAAGCTCTGCCACAGCACGACCTGCTGGAGGAGAAAAACGCCGGCTGGAAGAAGCTGCATGAGAATAGTAGTTCCTCGATGAAGATGCTGCAGGCCCTTGTCACTATTGTCAAGGTACGTAATGCGGCCGTGGAACAGATGATGAAGGCTCGCGTGGAGAAATCCCGCGTCATGGACAGAATGAAGAAGATGGCAGAGGAGACGCGCAAGGAGATGGAGGTCGTGGATGCGATGAAGAAGCAGTTATGACTCCATGGCAAATTAGATCATTTGGGGTGATAATCTTCCTTCTTCTTTTGCTTCTGTGTTTCATCTTTTGCTTCGGGTGTTTCGCCGCATGTGTCACGTTCTCTGCGAGGCATGAATAGAACAATGCTATTTTTTTGAGGGAATGAATAGAAAAATGCTAACAATGAGATGACTAGCAAATTAGATCATTTTTTATTGCCATATGGCACTGGGCTGTCGTGTTTCGTGCTCCTCCATCATAGTACTATTCCGGTGGAAAATTTGAGTATACCGCATAGTTCTTTGCTCCTCCTCAGGCCGTCGGCGCATTTATATGAGCATTCAAATCATAAGGCCCCGCCTTCCAGCAGTAATGAGCCGTCAAATCACAAAGGCCCTCGCCTCTCGTGAAACCGACCAAGCTAGACTGCCCTGCCCTCTAGCCTTTTAAAAAATGTACACTTTTGTACAATAGTAGTATCGCTGGATTGTGCCATGGAGGAAAAATTGAAATTTTAAAAAAATGTGGTACATATAGAAAGTGCTCGTCGCCAAATTATGCATATAGTACTACTACCTCCGTCCTGGTTTATAGGTCCCCTTTATAGTTTGTGCCAAATTTTGACTAAAGATTTAACTAACAAAATGTTAATGCATGGCAAGAAAAATTATCTCATTGGGTTTGTATTTGATCATAGTTTTCAAAAAATATAATGTTTGGTGACATGCGCGAACATTTTGTTAGTTTAATCTATGGTCAAAATTTGGCATGAAATACAATGGGGACCAATAAACCCAAACGGAGGTAGTATTAAAAAGGCTAGTCACAATAATGGTGTCCAGCACAACCCACCCCTCAAATAAAACTAATCATCCTAGAATTCTTTGACAAAACTAAGCACCCTGAAATTCTTTGACAACTAAACTGCTGGCTATATGATGTTGGCCATATATATTGTACGTATATAATGTGAAGAAATGAGTGGTAATACTATACCAACTAAAAGATGAAATGCAAGAAATACTAGTATGTACATACTGAAGAGTTAAATAACAAGAAGAAACATAACATAGTTCTGCTGGGGCCTCTGCACAACACACCCCTCAAATTAAATTAACCACACCTGAAATTAAACTTTGAAACTATTCTGGTAGATACTGCATTAGAACCACCATGAGCAACGACACTGCCACCTTACTCGGAGTCCTCGTCCACGTCCTCGACTTCGTCCTTGTCCCTCTTCCTCTTGGCCGATACTTTTTTGCTTCAACCGCACACTTGGCTCTTGCTCTTCATCCAACCCCTGTAGATATTGAAACAAAGGTAGCCATCCATTGCAGCATAGTGGATGTGGTCTATATCTAGTACATTCCACTGCCATGCATAACGATGAAACGTGTATGGAGGTTTCTCCAGTTTATCGTACGAAGGATGAACCATGGCTCCTGCCAGGGTCAGCATTGAAGGCGGACGAGAGGACACCAGCCGATTCTTATGGAGGTCAAAGGGGTTGCCTACAACGAGGCCTGTCCGACCTAGGACTTCTTTGTCATTCGTAAAGTTTACAGTAATGAATTTGACTAGGTTGCTCTCATGGAAGTTCTTAAAATCCAGGCATTCAACATCGCATATGTGGTAGACCAAGCATAAGTCATGCACGCAAACCTGGATCACGGCTGGCTTATTCCTCTCTTCGTCCTTTAGATCCTTCTCTCGTCCCAGGACTGTGGTGTACTCAACATCTAGCCCAGCGACCCACTCATCATCTAAGTTTTCGAACATGCATCTGAAGCGAGAAAGGCATCCTTTCACCGTCATGGAAGAACGGGTGTAGATGACTTCGAACTCATCGCCGGTGATGGTTCTAACCTTGTACTCACCGCCTATCATGGAGATTTGGGACACCATGGATTTGGGAGGAGGGTTAGGATTAGTGGAACTGCCGTAATGTGAAAGAACGGGACGACTAGGAGCGAGCCGCCGTAGTATTAAAGGACGTGCGGGGACGAGTAGGAGTGAACTGCCAGCGTGCGAACGGTAGGGTAGTGGCTTTCCATTCTCCCACGATACGGGCTTCAGAGAGCCCTTGGATCTGAGATCGAACGGTTGCATGGCGTGATTCTAGACCTATGGGTGAATATCCTATCCTGGAGGGTTATTCTACAAATTTTCAGCAACTTAGCTTACGACCGTTTGATCTCAGATTCAAGGGCTGTCAGCAGCCCATATCATGGTCGCGCCTACCACGACCGTCGCATCGCTCGCGCGGTCGCGCCCTTGGAGATTTAACACGGTGCGTTAGGCTATCTGATGTTGGCATGTCATATATAGTCATCACTTAGTCACTCATACTACAACAAGGTTAGCTATAAGGTTGGCAATAAGTGTATTTATTTTTTTACTTCTCTCTATCTCTTTCTTCGTACTCCCTCTATCCCATAATATAAGAATGTTTTTGACACTAGTGTAGTGCCAAAAACGTTCTTATATTACGGGACACGGGGAGTAGTATATATTGCATTTGCCAAGGAGTGACCCCTTCCAATGAAATGGTCTGCTTATTAGTTTTTTGTTGCTAAGTTTTCTTCATTTAATTAGCTATAGAACCAAAATTATCTTTTCACCTAGGTACATGTGCTTCACACTATTTCTTCCTTGGGTCACCAAACTAGTCTCTCTCTTCTTGATTAACTTGCCACATCAGACTTTGTGCATATGTGGCAAGCTTAGCACCTGTTGGAGCAAGTAAGTACAATAGTGTGCTTTACATGACATTTTTGCATATGTGGAGGAAAGAGAGGCAAGGAAAAAGTGGAGAAGTGGGCTCTCATGCAAGAGCCAACCTCTACTACATGGTGGAGCATTGGGAGAGGCACCTATATGGAGGTGGTCAGGAATCAGGAGACTCACGCCGGTCGTAGCACCGCATTTAAAATGATAATGGCAAGTCAAATCACGGGGCCCCACCTGTCCAGCAGTAACTTGCTGGCACATCACACCGCCCTACATTTGCAGCAGCCTACTCCCTCATCTTCTAGCGTCTCTGTCGTGGAACTGCCCCACCTACCGCGCAGGAAAAGCCCCGCCCTCGACTTTTAAATACTACATTATACTGATTTTGTATCCATGGATTACGCCATGGAGCAAAGCCTCTAGAAAATGGTGATACACATGTACGGAGTATACAGCACGCCCATCGCGTTTGCGTCACACCCCAGACGGTCGGTCGGTCTGGCACGCTGCCCTCCAAATGGAATGTGCGTCATATTGCATTTGCACAAACATGTGGGACCGCAATTGACAACCGACCATAGGCACACACCCCGGCCCCGCAAGTCGGGTGACTTAATAGAAGAGGGAGACGAGTGATAGTACTAGAGAAGTGTTGTACTACGTTGATGCCTGGACGATCCCTGCAAGACACGGAAGATCAGTTCGTCCATGCATGTCACCAGACTCCAGCAGACATGCCTGGATTGGCTATCGTTTACATATCGTGCAGGCTGTGTTGTACATGGCTATAGTTATGGTGAGAAATCTAAAAAAAGGTTTCTTGTCATCTCGCAAAATTAGGTGTCATGTGCTTCGGATCACTGTGAGGTTAGGCAACGACAACTGAGTTGGGCTAGTCACGGGGGGCACATGCACGAAGACTACCGGGCTTCCATCTAGGTCAAGCCGGCTATGTTAATTAGGACATCTATCGACGGACCCCTTTTCTACGAGTTTATCTCTAATTTGAGATTTGTTCCTCGTCTAGTTTGTCCGTTGGGATTCATGTTGTCTCCTTTGGGCAGTGAGGTTATGATTTCTTGTCATGTTGCATTTTTTCATGTTATATGTTATAATCCGGCGCTTCAGATCAAAATGACGACAACTGCGCCTCCGGGCCACATGCATGAAGACTTCTCGACAGTCATTGACGAGGTCAAGCCGGCTCCGGTAGACAAAATAAAACTAGTGCTACTCCACTATATAGGCAGGAGCCTCCGCGCTTGCTTGCTAGTGTTGCTATCTTCACACAGTCTCGTCCTCTCCAGATCTAAACACGACAGTGGTGGCCACATTCTCTCTCTCTTTGCTCACCGCTGGTCACAGATCCAGCCGGATCCTCTCCATCGGGGAAGGTGAGAAGGTGCAACGTTCACATGGTCGTCCTCGGCGACGGCTCTTACCCATTGCTAGCGCGTCCCGATCAGCGTGCCTTGCCGTTCTCTCCCAAGCACCGCTGGCGAGGGAGGGCCTCCGACCCCTTCTTCCTCGCTGCCGTAGTGTGGGCAGATCCGGCCTCCCACCACCCACCTAGCGACTTCCTGGAAACCATCAGGTATAACTTGCTTCGAAACCGGCCTTGCTCTACTTCCCGAGCTCCTGACGTTGCTGCATTTGTATCTTTTACTATTTCTCAGGCCCCCAGTCAAGTAGATAGGATCGATCGGCTGTTCGAAAACCACCTAATTTTTTACGTTTAAGAGGTAAAACTAGTTCATGCACTCGAATCTAGTACTACTTGGTTCAAACAAGGAAGAAAGGGGGTGGGGTGGGGGAGGATTTGTTACCTGAATCTAGGACTTGGTCGAAAGAGGAAATAATGGGGGCGAAAAGTAGCAGAGACTGGCTATCCAACTGGTCTCTAGGTCTAATAGGGAAATAAAGGGAAACGCAGTACAAACTCAATATAAACCCGATCTATTGGTTGAAAAAGGAAAGAAAGTGGGGACTGGGGGACAAGTCAACAGAGTAAGTCCAGCACTAGATTTGCTAGCCTCACACAGTATAAGGTGGCTATACCGAACAAAAATGGGACCAACCCAGATATCCTATTCTGATGTTTGTTGCCCCGAGCCACTCTTATGTAATGCCACTGGTAAAATGTAGCAGTCACACTGTTAAAAGTAAGGACACGTTAAACCAATGTTGTTTTCAATGTAATGCCTCCAGTAATATGAATCAATGGCACTTTTTTACATGTCCTGCTAAATTTCCCATTAAGATAAGTTGGTTCTTTTCGTTAGAAATGCAACTGTCCTGGTCTGCCTACTCTCCCGTGCCCAAAGTAATGTTGTATTTAACGGTTGTCATAGTTAATCCTAATGCCCACACTAATATCTAGCAATGCCACTGCTTTAGAAATTGCTACTGTCCTTGTAGGATTGCCATTCAGATAAGGAACATGCTTCTTTTCATTTGATGCATGTTCCATCACTTGTTAGTCACCCTCCTTTCCACCTTTTTTTTGCAAACAGAGATGTACATTTCACGATCGATCTTAGTAGAACTGCACAAATGATATCCAAATTATAGTTGAACATTCCAGGAGCTTCACAACAACCTTGATGTTGCTCAATTTTATTGCAATTAATGAAGAGGAAGCTCTGTGGGTTTCGTTTTCTGATGGAAATGGAACCGGGGCTGGAGCCCTTTTCTTAAAAAATTTGAAGAAGAAGCTACTAGCTCACGGGACATTGCTTCATTTTAGGTGAACTGCACCAAAAGGTCCCATGAATTGAATCATCCATGTTGGTGACTGAAAGAACCAGCTTCAGCATCCCAGTTTAAGCACCCCCGGCCTCCATCCTTGCGACGCACGGTACACCTCGTTTGCCACCTGCTCGACCCTAGTGTCACTGATAAAATGAAGTAATAATACAGTTAAAATAGAGCGAGTGTCCTCTCTATCATTTCATTTCCAATGTAGATAAAGAAAGTGCTTCTCTTTGTTAATGTATGTTTCATCAACTAGTCCCATTGTTAATGTTTAAGCGTTTCTGCAAACTGGGGTGCTTAATTTTAGTTGATCTGTACAAAAATAGAGATTTGAATGTCTCAAGGCGCCTCCTTGTACTACCGCTGTACACTGATGTTCATCACTGGCAGAAGGTGTATCTGGGAGACTTGGGACGATTTCCAGTTTGAGTCGTATCATATGAGGCGTCGCAGGGCCCATCTTGCCCTCGCAGCATGGCATACTATGATACTATCACAATATTTTCTTCTATTTATTTTGTGTGTTTCATCAACTAGTGCCACTATAATGTAATCACTCTTTTTCATTATTTATGCAAACAGGGTTATTCAGCTCCATTTTGGTGGAACCGCACAAATGTACGTAGGGAACCGACATATATGTAGAGTGCAAGGGGTGCCAAGTAAAAATTACCGACAGCAACCATTCTTCATGCACACATTGGCATCCACCACCACCAGTGGGATGTGTGGCGCTCTCTGTGGATAGATCTTTCTCGGCAGCAAATCGTCTAACCAAATACTAGTAGCTTATATTGGAAGTTTTGTAGGGAGTACTCTTTTCTGAAAGAAGCACCAATCTATTTTTCTTTATTTGTACACTGTGTCACAACTTTGACCCAAATGTCCAAAGCTATTTTAGGGTGATTGGCGTAGTACTCGGAGACTGGTTGTAAGCATGAATTTCATTAGTTGTCACACTGATTGTAAGCATGAGTAGGTGGAAGATTAGGTTAGTGTGAAGCTTACCTTAAACCCTACCGCCGCCGTTGAAACGAGGCGAGCATCGAGGGAACCGTGGAGAACAGCGGGGAAGCGACGTCGCGCCATCTGGCCTCCTCTTGCGGTGGGAGAACGAATACTCATGTGGCTCCGGCTGGCTCTGCACCCTCACGAACGGCACACCATACTCGATCGATTCGTTATCTTCTAGGTGCTCGACCTTTGACCTCTATGCCCCCACCTCCGCCAGACTGTCGCCTCGGGAGAATCTATCTGCTCCATCACCCAGAGGAGATACTCGATGAACTCAGAGGACTGTCGCGTGACTACCGCCGAGGAGTACATGTACATCACCGCCCTCATCGCCACCGTTTTGCTCTTTCAGATACATTGCCACATGGCCCACACCGTCCTCGAAATCTCCCTCATTGTCAAACCAAGTAAGGATCACCTTCAACCTGGCTAACTTTGCCTAGTCACCGCCGGCAATCTGCCTGATTCACTGCTGCATCCTCTCCATAGATGTCCTTCTGAGTGGTCCCGTGCTAGCTTTGGAAGATGGGAGGAGAGACGATGGTCTTGCAATAAAACAGAGGGAGAGGCGAGACGGTGGTTTTGGAATGGAGATGATGGAGAGGAGAGGAGGTGGTTTTGCAATGGAGAAGATCAGAAGAGGGAGAGGTGCGACGGTGGTTTTGGAATGGAGATGATGGAGAGGAGTGGAGGTGGTTTTGCAATGGACAAGAGGGAGAGGAGCGTGCGACAGCGATTTAGGATTGGACGAGAGGGCTGGCGCGCTGTGACTGGATCAAAATCAAAATCAACTTACCCTTCAATTAAGAAAGCGACCCCACATTAACTAGTCTCAATTTTATTCTGGGTCATAATTGACCATGATTTTCGCACATAAAATATATGTTATACGTTGCAAAAATAATACAATTTGAAAGTACATTGAAATATGAACCAAAAGATACAATTTTTGGTGACATGCATTCACATTTTGCTTGTCAAATACAGTACGTGGTCAAACTTTGACCCAAAATACGCAAAACAACAAAAAAATACTTCCAAGACCAGCGCTGCTCTTCCGCTCTTCTCCTCTTAAACCACCGTCGCTCCTCTCCTGTTCCAATCTAAATCCAGCGCCGCTCCTCTCCTCTTCCATTTCAAAACCACCGCCCCTCCTCTCCGTTCCAGTCCAAAACCAGCGTCGCTCCTCTCCCGTTCTAATCCAAAACCAGCGCTGCTCCTCTCCTCTTCCATTCAAAAACCACCTCCAGCGAGTGAAGGTGTTGTGGAGAAGTAGATCGATGGAGGAGTACAACTGATACGTGAGGATCGCAGATGGCGACCCTGTGAAGCTAGCTAGGATGTTGGAGATACAGTCTTGGTTTGACAACAAGGACCAACTAGCGGCGACGGCGACATCCATGGCCAAATATCTGCAACAGAGCGAAAAGGCGGCGATACTCCCGGAGGGAGTCACGCGGGAGTACATAGAGCTGCTCCTCTGGGCCATGGAGCAAACAGATTCACCGAATCCGATCGTGAGGGAGCGGTGGTGGGAGTATCGATCCCAGATGGAGCATCCACCAGAGATTGAAGGATCGAGCATCTACAGGGTGCCGTTTGTGAGGGTGTCCTGCCAGAGCGAGCCGGTGGAGTCTTCGTCGACCGAACCCAACTGCAAGAGGAGAAAAGCAGTTGGCCCGACGACGCTTCCCCGCCATCCTCTCCCTCGCCGTTCACATCGTCTCACGGGGCGGCTGTCTGCCGCCGAGGAATAGGAGGGGACTGCCCCCCAGCCCAATAGTCGGGAAGGTTGTGAATTGTCAGGAGGAGCTTAGGGTTGTCAGTATTTGCAGGTTGTGAATTATGTTTTACATTGTGTATTTTGAGAGTACTTTCAGATATGAATGTCTTTTGAATTTCAGATTTGCAGTATTGAGCATATGAAGTATTTTATGAATTCTAGAGATCTATTTTTAGCACTTAAAAAATGTAGTTTCATAGGAGTATAAAAGTGCAGACAATGTGATTCTCAGAGAAGAAACTGCAAGTTTCAAGTTTTCAGATAAGAAACTGCAAGTTCAGTTTCAGATAAGAAACTACAACTTTCAGAGGCAGAGCATTTATACTAACACGGCCTTTTCAAACAGGGTTAACATCATGTTGGAAGTTTTATTTATGGTCGAAGATGGAACTACCAGCCAATTACCATCATGCTGATCAACATTCATGCATAGCACATCTTCATATGATGCACAGTCAAAATGCCCACACAATGTCGAGTGTGCGAAACACAGAGAAAACGAGGGACAAATTTTTGGCAAGTGTTGGACGCGGTGTGTGTAGATGACAATGGGGACCCGCATGTTAATAAAGGCAGAGGCAAAGAATTTGGTGATATTTTCCCTGCATAGGTGGAATCGAACCCGGGCGGAACAGCTGTCGGGTAGTGTCACTTGGTCACTAGGCTAGTTCAGTAGTTTTGTTAATAATAAGGCACTTCCTCACGTGGTCGGATCCCCTCTTGCGCCTTTGTGAGCTTGCCGCGACGCTGTTGTCTGCCGTTGTGAACATGCTGAATAAACGAACGGAATCTAGAGAGGACTGTACGTGGAGAGGTGGACAGTTGGGACCCACCAGGTCTATGGCCGTACGCAAGGAAGTGCCTCATCGAAAAAATACTTCCTCCTAATGCTATACTGACATTGGGGCCCATGGGTTTGTCAACATAGTTACATTTTTTAGGTGCTTCAACTTAGTTACTATAGGAGATAAATTCACAACAAAGCTGGGGAGCTGGCAGGTATCATTTATTATCACTGGGCTGCAAGTATCAGCTGGGTTTTGGGCTGCCCCGTCTAGGCTTTCATTTTTAACATGCGCAGCCCACGACCTCGGATGGGAGGTCCATAGGCCTGTTTGTATTTTCTTGAGGGCTGTCATGTATCGACCGGCCTATGGACCTCTCAACTGAGGTTTTATTTTTCCTGATCAGCAGCCCAATTTTTGTATTTTTTTGAAGAAAACACAGAGGTCTGTTCTATTTTTGTATATAAGAATAGGAACACCAGGTCCAACTTATGTTTCCCTTCTAACTATATTATATATATTTAAATTATATTATATGTTATTATATATTATTTTTATTGTCATCATATATTTAACAGATACTTACATATGTAAGAAAACAATATCCCACATCATATTAACTTATAAAAATAATTTCTTAACAATAAAATACTGGATTGTTTTGGCACGAAAATCCTAGTGATTGTGTACAAAAGCTTGGTAAGAATTAAGGACAAATGTAATAATATCACTTATTATTTAAATATATTTATAAAAAAATGCTCAACCCCTTTTTATTTTTTGATAACATTGTCGGCCCAACCAACATTATAATTAGAATCAGCCCAGCAAAATCGTGTATTTCGAGAAAGTGCAAATAGCCTGTAATTTTTTAGGAAATAAAACAAATGGGCTGCATGGACGCTACATTATTTGTTCACCTAGCCCAGCTAATGGACTGTAATTCAAAAAAAATCAAATTGACTGTAAATTCTACCGTGCAAAAAAAGACTATAAATTCTGAAAAAATGGGTTGAATACGTGCCACATTTTTGGAGGCTGAAATGTGGGCCAATAGGTCAAAGCCAACGCAAGTCATTGTCAATTTAGTCCGCAAATGATTCTGACATGTTAGCCGTTGGATTTACATCCAACGACTGACATCCATCTTCAATCTCTCGTCTTCTTCCTCCTGCACCGCCGGGACCACCTCCCGCCTCCTGCTACTAGCAGCTCTGCTTAGCACGCTTCACTATGAAGTGCTACTCCACCGTTGGCCAGGCCATCCCTCCACCCCTCCACACCTCCTGTTCTTCTCCACCGACTGTCGAACCACACCGCACTAGAACCAGTTAACCCTTGTACACCTCTTCGTTTGCGACTCTACTCCCGCGTCTTCCCATCTCCGGCTCGTTGCTGTCCGGGGCCTCGCCGTCATCCACCACCTTGGATGCGCTCGGCGCGGCGTGGTCAACATGGTCAATGAACGACACCATCGGAAGTATACTATGTGTGGAGAGGCAGACTGCTGGGTCCACGGCTGCACACAAGGAAATGCCTCCTTATTATGCGCAAAATAATGATTCCTCCACCTGATGTATGGGACCCACCAGAAGGGCCTCTGTATTTTGCAAAAAAAAACGTGCCCTCGCTGACAGGTCGGACCCACCAGCTATCTTCGCACGCAAGGAAGTGCCTCCTTATTACGCACAAAAAAATGAATACTCCCCCTGCCAGCTAGAAACCAGCATAGTGGGAGGCTGACTTGTGGGCCTACCAAGTTGACGGGGACGGAGGGCTTTATCAACTTAGTCAATATGAACGATTCTAGCTCCTGTTACCGTACGATGTTCATCCAATGGCCATAGTGCTTCTTCAACCTCTGGTCTTCTTGCTCGAGCCACCTAAACCAGCACCGGTCGTGCCACGTGCTCCTGCCTCCCGTGGCTGGCTGTGATGCCGCGGAGGCCTCACCGCCCCCTACTACTCACAGCGCTGGCCAGGCCATCCCTCTACTCACCCACACCAACTATTTTTTTGCGGCGACGGCAACCTCACACCGCAGCCGAACCAATGAACCCACGTACTCCTCTTCGCATGGGCATCCAATGCTGCGTCTTCCCCGGCTCCGCATCGTCCCCTTCCTAGGACTCGCCATCGTCCACCGCCGTGGTGCTCTCGGTGCGGTGTGGTCAATGTGGTCAACAACCGACTTCCATCGGAAGAGTACTGTACGTGGAGAGGCTGACAGCTGTGTAACGCCCCGGATTCGTTGCGCCAGGTGTTTGCCCGTTATTCGCCGTCGTTGCCATGTCATTTGCTTGCGTATTGTATTTTGCCATGTCATCATTCGCATTGTGTCATCATGTGCATTGCATTGCATCACATACGTGTTCGTCTCATGCATCCGAGCATTTTCCCCGTTGTCCGTTTTGCAATCCGGCGCTCCTATGCCCTCCGGTGTTCCCCTTTTTGTCTCCTATTGTGAGTGGGTGTTAAACTTTCTCGGAATGGTCCGAGGTTTGCCAAGCGGCCTTGGTATAGCACCGGTAGACCGCCTGTCAAGTTTCGTGCCATTTGGAGGTCGTTTGATACCCCAACGGTTAACCGCGTAGCCCGAAACCCCCCTTTCTCTTTGCAGCCCAACACTCTTCCAAAGTGGCCCAAAACCCACCTTAACCCCCTCCATGCTCTCGGTCGTTCGATCACGATCGTGTGGCCGAAAACCGCTCCTCATTTGGACTCTGCTAGCTCCCAGAAACTATAAATATGCCCCTCCCCCCGAAATTCGTGGATGATTCCCTCCCCAAACCCTAGCCTAATCCTCCCCGCCGCCACCGGACACGTCCGGCCGCAGCCGGACATGTCGGACCGTCGTCCCCGGCGAATCCGCCGTCACCACGTCAGCGCGCCACCGCTCTCTCTCTCCTCACGCCCGTCGTGGCCCACCAGGCCCGTCTCCGGCCCGTGGGGCCCGCGCCCCCGCCCGCCGCCGCCCGTCCGGCCCGCGCCTCGCCTCGCCGCCCGTCCCGCGCCGCCGCGGCAGAGCCCGCCGCCGCGGTCGCCGCCTCCGCCGCCCCGGCATCGCCGCGCCTCGCCGCCGCGGGTGCCGCGCCTCCCCGGTCCGCCGCCGCCGGGCCCGATCCCCTCCGCCGTCTCCCTCCCCCGTCGGACCCCGCGCCCGTTCTGCCCACGCCCCGAGCCTCCGCCGCCCGCCAGCACCTCCCCACCGTCCGAGCTCGGCCCCGGCGCCGCCCGCCTCTGACACCGGCGCGCCGCCCGACCTCACCGCCGCAGCTCCCTCCGCCGCCGTCCCTGCTCGTCACCGGCCGGATCCGGCGAGATCCGGGCCAGGGCCGCCTCCTTCGACCTCCCTCCGGCCGCTCTCCGGTGAGAGCCGCCACCCCACGTGAGCCCGATCCAGATCTGGACAGAGGTTGACTTCCCCCCTCCGAAAATTCCTCTGTCCCGAATATTTTGCATAATCATGCCATGTTCATCGCATCGTATCTCTGCATCCGTAGCTCCGTTTTGTGCGTGTAATATGTCAAATTGTTCGCCTCAACGAGTACTTCATTTCATTCCATTGCATCATGTTCATTTGGGCTCATCTTGATGCCTGAATCATTGTTGCAGAAGTGCTTCATGATGTTGTCTGCTGCTTGTTAACAGAACTTGCTCATTTGTCATTTTTCCATGATTGATGTGTGCATCCTATGAGGTTGATGTCTACATGTGTTTTGAACTATGCCATGCCATCTTTACAGGTGTGTATGCCATGTATTTTTGTGATCAATGTGGTGACTAGCACAAGCATGCAAACTAGGCTTCGTGATATTGCTGATTTTAGTCCCTGTTCTGCTGTTATTGTGATGCCATGTAAACATGATGCTAAAGAGAGATCCATGCCTATTTTGAGATACTTTAGTAAGGGTGTTTTGAAATATGGTTATGATCTATCCATCCCTGCCCTTGGTTGCAATTATGGAGTAGTCTAGCATGTCATTTTCATGCTCTACTTTTGCTACAAAATGTTTCCTGGCAGATTGTTTACATGTTATTCAATTTTGCCAAGGTTGTTGTAGTTGATCCTTGCATGCTATGAACTTGTTCTTTCCTTGGTTTGTTTCATAAACATGTCTTCTTGCTGATGCTATGCTTATCTTGTCATGCAATGACTTGTGGTGAGCGAATCGAGCTTGTTAAGTAGGGTACTTGCTGTTACTGTTTTGTTAGGCTGAATCTGTTATTTCGTGATGCTATGTAAACCTGCTGCTACAAGTCATTCTATGCATAATCTGGAGATGTTCACTAAATATGTTTTGTTCTACATGTTATGCTCTATCCACCCATGCCCTTGGTTGCATTTATAGCTTGCTGTAGCTTGTTAATATCTTGCTCCAACGTTGCTTAATAATGTTGCTGTGAGCCTATTAACATTAAGTTCAGTTGTTGCCATGATTGTTGCTAGTGATCCATGCACCCTATGAACTTGCTCTTGCAATGCTTAGCTTAATAATCATGTCTTCTTGCTGTTGGTTGCCTTGCCATGCTATATATTGCTCTGTGGTGAGTGGTACAAGCTCACCAACATGCCTTCATAATTCTGCTTCTGCCATGTTTGAATCTGTGTTATAACTTGCCATGTTTACATGGGTGCCATCCTATTTTCTGATCCTTTTTGGCTCATGGCCAGTAAGGGACTCTTGTTCTATGCATTTAGTAGGTTCATGCCAAGCCTTTGTTTGCCATGATAAGTTCCTGTAACATGTTGTTTGATAGCTCTAAACATTGCAACCTGATGTTATTTTCTGCAAAGTCTGAATTGTTATTATTTGCTATCTTGCCATGTGTGTTTGAGCAGGTTCTAGTGATTTCTGGAGATAGCTCAGTGTTCATGTTTTGTTATGCTTTACATGTACATCATGTCCATTCCTTTTGTTTTCATATTGTGGTACTGTAGCATGTTGTTTTGATGCTTGCAATATGCCTAGTTGCTGTTTTGGACAGATTGTTGCTATAACTTGTATAGTGTTTGTGTGTTGAACCGTTGCTCCGTTTTGAGTGTGCTATATATGAAACTTGCTTAGTTTTGCATGTAGTTTCATATTATAATGTTGCATCCTTGTTTTGATGTGTTTGCTTGATGTTTGTATGCATTTTGCATCAATGCCATGTTTAACTTATTTTGCTCATATCTTCTAGGTCGTAGCTCCGAACTAAATGGATTTTATATGTAACTTGACTAGTATCTCGTGTAGATCATCTTGGTGCATCTTAACTTTCTGTTTAAGAACTTCAACTTAATGTTTGTTCAGATCTGGACCATTTTCGAAATATGCATATGAGGACTTACCGGATTTGTTATATGTTGTTCCCGGCCTCATTTAAACTTTCCTTGATGTGTTGCTCTTGTTTGTATCATCTCTTGCCATGAGTAGCTTCATGTAGCCTTGTCATGCATCATGCTTGTTGTGCATCATGCCTTCTTCATGTGTGGTGTGTTTACTATGTTATGTGCTTCTTCTCGATAGTTCCCGTTTTGTTGCGATCGTGAGGATTCGTTCGTCTACGCTTGGTTCGTCTTCGTGGCTTCATCTTCTTCATGGACTCGTTCTTCTTCCTTGCGGGATTTCAGGCAAGATGACCGCTACCCTGGATCTCACTACTATCATTGCTATGCTAGTTGCTTCGTTCTATCGCTTTGCTACGCTACCTATCACCTGTTTATCAAGCCTCCCATATTGCCATGAACCTCTAACCTTTGACACCTTTCCTATGCAAACCATTGTTTGGCTATGTTACCGCTTTTGCTCAGCCCCTCTTATAGCATTGCTAGTTGCAGGTGAAGTTGAAGATTGCTCCATGGTGGACAGGATTATGTTGGGATATCACAATATCTCTTATATTATTAGTGCATCTATATACTTGGTAAAGGGTGGAAGACTCGGCCTTATGCCTGCTATTTTGTTCCACTCTTGCCGCCCTAGTTTCTGTCATACCGGTGTTATGTTCCCGGATTTTGCGTTCCTTACGCGGTTGGGTGATTTATGGGACCCGCTTGACAGTTCGCTTTGAATAAAACTTCTCCAGCAAGGCCCAACCTTGGTTTTACCATTTGCCTCACCACCACCTATACCTTTCCCTTGGGTCGGCCAACCCGAGGGTCATCTTTATTTTAGCCCCCCCGGGCCAATGCTTGTCTAAGTGTTGGTCCAAACCGAGCGATGTCCGGCGCCCCCTGGGCAATCAGGGTCTATGCCAACCCGACGTATGGCTCATCCGGTGTGCCCTGAGAACGAGATATGTGCAGCTCCTATCGGGATTTGTCAGCACAACGGGAGGCTTTGCTGGTCTTGTTTTACCATTGTCGAAATGTCTTGTAAACCGGGATTCCGAGTCTGACCGGGTCTTCCTGGGAGAAGGTATATCCTTCGTTGATCGTGAGAGCTTATCATCGGCTAAGTTGGGACACCCCTGCAGGGTATAATCTTTCGAAAGCCGTGCCTGCGGTTATAGGCAGATGGGAATTTGTTAATGTCCGGTTGTAGATAACTTGACACCAGATACGAATTAAAACGCATCAACCGCGTGTATAGCCGTGATGGTCTCTTCTCGGCGGAGTCCGGGAAGTGAACATGGTTTCTGTGTTATGTTTGACGTAAGTAGGAGTTCAGGATCACTTCTTGATCATTGCTAGCTTCACGACCGTTCCGCTTGCTCTCTTCTCGCTCTTATTTGCGTATGTTAGCCACCATATATGCTTAGTCGCTGCTGCAGCCTCACCACTTTACCCCTTCCTTTCCCATTAATCTTTGCTAGTCTTGATACCCATGGTAATGGGATTGCTGAGTCCTCGTGGCTCACAGATTACTACAACAACAGTTGCAGGTACAGGTTATGCGACGATCATGACGGGAGAGCGATGTTTGCTTGTATTGAAGTTCTTCTTCTGCTTCTTCTTCGATCAGGGGATAGGTTCCAGGTCGGCAGCCTGGGCTAGCAGGGTGGATGTCATTTGAGTTTCTGTTTGTGTTTCATCGGTAGTCAGATGATGCTCTTATGTATTGTGATATTGTATTCGTGTGGCATTGTATGCCTCTTGTATGTATCCCCATCTATTATGTAATGTTGATGTAATGATATCCACCTTGTAAAAGCGTTTCAATATGCGGATCTATCCTTGGTGGGACCTTCGAGTTCCTTTTGGATAGGGTCGCATATTGGGCGTGACAAGCTGGGTCCACGGCAGCCACAAGGAAGTACCTCCTTATTACGCGCAAAATAATTATTCCTCCACCTGACAGGAGGGACCCACCGGACGGGCCAACTTATTTCGCCAAAAAAATATTCCCCCCTGACTGCTGGGACCCACCAGCTACATCTTCGCACGTAAGGAAGTGCGTTCGAAAAAAAACGATTCACACCCTAACTGTTGGGACCCACCAGCTACATCTTCGCACGCAAGGAAGTGCGTCCGGGCAAAAAATAAAAAAACAATTCGCCCCCCTGACTGCTGGGACCCACCATCTACATCTTCGCACGCAAGGAAGTGCCTGACAGTCGGGACCCACCTGGTCGAAGCGTATGTAGCATTGTCATTCTGGTCGCGAACATGTACATACATACTGGTCAATGTAGAGGCGCGCATGTGTCGTAGTTGAGGCGCGCACGTAGCATGTACACGTACGTACAACGGCAAGGGTGCAAGAAAGAAAATACGGCCATGTACGTACATACGGGCAGGGTTTCGAATGCCTACTCGCGCATATGTATGGCCATGGATCGTGTACATGGCCGGGTCGGAACGGAGAAACTGCGTCGTCGTCGTGTTCATGGGGAGGAAACGAAATGCGTTGTGTTCATCTGGAGGAAAACAGAATGCGTCGCGTTCATCGCGAGGCAACGGAACGCGTGGGAGCCAACTGGCTTGGACGGAACAGGCGATGGAAACGAGGCCTGGCGTACCGCAGAACGGAGGAAACGCCTTGTGTTCGACCGGTCACGTTCAAAACATGATCCTGTTCATCTGGAGGGGTCTAGCGTACAACAAAACGGAGGAAACAGACCTCCTACGGTCAAAATGAGGGTCCTATTGATCGGGAGGGGTGTGGCGTAAAGAAAAATGGATGAAACGGACTTGTGTTGGAGCGCTACAGTCGAAACGGGGGTCCTGTTCATCGGGAGGGGTGTGGCGTACCGCAAAACGGGACTCCGCGGTATACTGTTCAACTCCACCGTCGACCTCCTCCAGCCTCCACGGGCTACTGTTCATCCACCGTCGACCTCCTCCAGCCTCCACCTGCGATTGTTCATCCACGGGCTCCTGTTCATCCAGCCTCCACCGCGCGCTACTCCACGGGCTCCTATTCAACGACCCCTCCATGGGCTCCTGTTCAACCACCCCTCCACAGACTACCGTTCATCCACCCCTCCACCGTCTACTATTCATCCAGCCCTCCATGGGGTCGTCCTGTTCATACAACCCTCCACGGGGTCCTGTTCATCCAGCCCAAATCGGCTCGATCGATCGGTGTCATGTTCATCCAGAGGCAACACCACAGGGTCATGTTCATCCACCCCCACCACTCACTGTTCATACAACCCCCCCCCCGCAACGATCACTATTGATCCAAACCCCCCTTGCAACACTCACTGTTCATCCAGAGGCAGCATCTATCAGCTTCAGTTAGCAGTAGTAGCGAAGGAATCGCTTGATCGCTCGGGTTCAATAACGCGAAGCCTGCAGTGCAATCGCTCGGGTTCAGTTGGAGCCCAACGCCTCGCTCGGGTTCAGTTAGAGCCAACGCCTCGCACACACGCGCGTACGTGTATGAGAGAAACGTGCATCGCTCGGCCCCCGACGACCCACCGTAACCGGGAACTCCCCGAAAATTTCCTCGCCCTCGCTTCTACCACGATTTTTTCTATCATTGACGGCCCAAAGAATGTCATGTAGCTGCATCTCCGGACCGCCCAGGACGAAAAGCCCATTTTCTATCATGATTTTTTGTCATAGAAGTAGGAGCCCACCACATCTAGGATGATACCGGGTTTTGTCACAATTATCGTCATAGAAGTGTCATAAGTATGACAGAAAAAATTTCGTTCGGCCCAAAATGTCACGAATGTGTCTTTTTTTTGTAGTGCTCTTTCACTATAAAATGGTTGAAATTGTGGATGTGCGGTCCGATGAGACTAATGGGTCGCAAAGAGAGCACCTGCCAAATGTGCTAGATGAAGTACCTCCTAGTGAATCAATCAAGCAAATGGGAATTGGAGAGATCATACCTTCCGAGGCTCAGAATGAAGAGGAACTTATCATTTCTGCACCTAATCAACCTGAAGACAATGCTCATCCTGAATACAATCTCCCAAATGATGACATGGATCAGCAAGAGCAAAATCTTCGTCCTGTTCATCCTCGTGTTGCAAATGAAGTACAGATTGAGAAGATAATAGACAACATCAATGCACCTGGTCCACTCACTCGTTCAATTTCTACTCAAAGAGCAACACAGCTAACAAATTTCTGTGGCCATTTCGCATTCGTCTCAATATCTGAACCCAAGAAAGTTGCTGAAGCCTTCGTGGAACCTGAATGGATTCAAGCCATGCAAGAAGAGCTTCAACAGTTCGAGCTGAACAATGTGTGGGAATTGGTCAAGCGTCCTGATCCTCGTAAGCACAATATCATTGGCACAAAATGGATATATCGCAACAAGCAAGATGAGCATGGTCAAGTTGTCAGAAACAAGGCTCGTCTCGTTGCTCAAGGATGCAGTCAAGTGGAAGGGGTTAACTTCGAACATTTGCTCCGGTGGCTAGGACTGTAGCCATTTGCATACTGCTAGCCCATGCAAATCATCACAACATCCTTCTGTATCAAATGGATGGGAAGAGTGCCTTTCTCAATGGAAGGATTGAAGAAAAAGTATATGTCGCACAACCTCCTGGCTTTGAAGATCCAAAACATCTTGATATGGTATACAAGCTCAACAAGGCATTGTATGGCCTCAAACAAGCCCCTCGTGCTTGGTATGACACACTCAAAGACTTCTTGAAGAGCAAAGGCTTCAAACCTGGTTCACTAGAACCTACACTCTTCACCAAGACATATGATGGTGAACTACTTGTGTGCCAAATCTATGTGGATGACATTATCTTCGGCTGGACTAACAAGAAATACAGTGATTAGTTTGGTCACATGATGTCCATGATGGATGAGCTGAAGTTCTTCCTGGGTCTCCAAATCCATCAGCAATGCAACAAGATCTTCATATCTCAATAAAAATATCTCAAAGATTGCCTGAAGAAGTTAGGAATGCAAGACTGCAAAGGATACACGACGACAATGCCAACCAAAAGTCATCTGGGTCCCGAGCCAGTTGTAAAGAGTTCGATCAAAAGGTATACCGCTCCATGATTAGTTTTTACTTTATTTATGTGCATCTAGGCCAGATATAATGCTTAGTGTTTGCATGTGTGCTCGATTCCAAGCGGCACCAAAGGAATCACATAACTTAGCTGTGAAGCGAATTCTTCGATATTTGGCTTACACCCCAACACTAGGATTATGGTATTCAAAGGGCTCAGAGTTTGATCTAGTTGGATTCTCAGATGCTGATTATGCTGGTGACATGGTTGATCGCAAGTCCACATCAGGCACATGTCACTTTCTGGGACGATCTCTTGTCTGTTAGTCTTCAAAGAAGCAGAACTGTGTATCTCTCTCCACTGCCGAATCCGAATACATTGCTGCTGGATCTTGCTGTGCTCAGCTTCTCTAGATGAAGCAAACTCTCAAGGACTATGGTATCCACCTGAAGAATGTGCCAGTCTACTGCGACAATGAGAGCGCCATCAAGACTGCCCACAACCCGGTTCAGCACTCGAAGACAAAGCACATTGAAATTCGTCATCACTTTCTCACAAATCATGTCATGAAGGAAGATATTGATATCATTCACATCAACACTGAAGAGCAATTGGCTGATATCTTCACAAAGCCCTTGGATGAGAAAAGGTTTTGTAGGTTGCGGTGTGAGCTAAATATCTTGGAATCCTCAAATGTCCTATGATTGGGCACACATCCTAACACTTATGCATTTTGATGACTTAGATGTGCAACACACGAAGTAATGTTCATCTTCAATCAATGAAGACATACACTCTAAGTGTGAATACATTAATGCGGAATTTGACTTCGGAGCGCCGCGATAATTGTGCGCCATGTCTGGGTCTAATACTTCCTATACGGTCGGTAACGCCACCACTAAACTTTTGTTTAAAGTGTTTCCCTTGGCGTTATGATTGCAAAGTCTTCGTATTTGATTTGTCTTCATCCTTGACTTATGTTCATATTTATCTTCATCCTATTGATTTGGTCTTATACTGGGTATATACATATTTGCGCTCTGTCCTCTACATCATTCAGTTATAGCTATGACATCTTGCTGAATCTTTTGACCTAAGTGAATGTGATCAGACCCTAACCTATCTATGCTACTACCTCAACTCTATCTGTCCAAATCATATGCATTCTATTAAAAACTGTCGATTGTCTTTGCTGATACCTTGTCAGCTGAAGTCAATCTGACAAACATATATATCTGTTTCTAATGCTATATCCTTATTGACTGAAAGCCAGAGAATTCAGAACGACCACCCCGACAATCCAGGCGTGCATGAGAACATGGAACAACTTCCAATGTGTTGCATGCTTGCTATGTGCCCTTCAGATGTGAACCGCCAGGGGCACCTGCGTAATTGCGCTATGCTGCCCTTTCCTTATAAATACCCATCACATCACGGTCAAAATATTTCTTCCACCTCGCCACCTCTCCCAAACCCTGGCGCCATCGCTAGCTGTCGACAACGCCGACGACGAAGCGCTTAGCTGCCGCGACCTCACTGACGCCGTCCTCACACCGGCCACGGACCTCGTCTTCTCCGCCACCACCATAGGTGTCTTCCGTCGCCAAGTTAGGGCACGGGCGATCGAACTGCTTGGCCTCCAACTTCGCTCTGTCTAGCAGTTCTTCGTGTGGTAATTAAAACTTACTTTTTACCGTCTTTTTGATCTGATAGATTCATCCTTCTTTACCAAAAGTGGTTTCTATACTTCCAATGTTGAATCTATCCCGTTCTGCATCTCATATTATGCCTAGTCTGTTCACTTATGCTTCTCTACAAGTTAGAATCCTCACTTGTACTTATTCTTGGATTCGTACAAATCTGGAACCAACTCACAACAAATAAGTGAATGTCTTCGCGTTATGAGGTCAATGTCTTCAAACTGATTTATCTTCAAAATGTTCTGAGAATGCATATGACCTCTTCCCCTTCCCTCGCACCTCTAATGCTGTCACAGGTACATGTCTGTGGGAGAATCCCTTGATTCTCATAGTCTGCATTCATTTGCAAAATTCTTATAGAGTCACATAAACTCTCCTGAAGCCAGTTCTTGTCTGACCAGCCGTCGGAAGCCTTTGCTAGTTTGGAACTCATTCAGTTTAAGCTTCATGGCAACTCAGAAATCAGCTAGAAAGGGTGGCAGACAGTGCCGTGGAAATACATCCAAAGTTTTGCCTCCAGATCTGCACGAACTCTACAAGACAGACCTAGAATAAACCTATGGTGAACGCAAGAATCGAATCCAATGGATTCGAAGATATTGGGCAGAGGAATGGTACAAGTACAGATTTGTCACTGCTGATTATGCCGAGAAGAATGCCATCAAGTGACCTTGGTGAGATATCCTATACAAAAATCTTCCACCCAGGTCCAAGTCTGAAGCCATTGATCAAGGCTTCTATTCGTGCATGGTTCGCGGACCTCAGCCAGAGAATGCTGACCTATCTTCTCTGTTGTGGTGTCATGAAGACAATCTATTCAAGCGCAACTTCAAGTTTGCCAAAGACTATGCTGTGGAGAACAAGAAGGCATTTGGACTTGACTTCAACCCAGGTCCATCTGCTCCTCGGGAAGATGGCACCCGTGAAGCCAATGAAAACAGAATTGGCCCCTTCTACAACCTCGAAGGTCTCTTCACTCACAATGTTGTCCAAGGTGCAAATGTGGATCACTCTGCTGATGATGCTGACTTTGATGAAGCCCCAACTCCTCCTAAGGCGCAGAAGCAAAAGAAAACTAAGGCTTCAAAACCTACTGCCACATCAAAAGCTTCACGTGCGAAGCCATTGGCAACTGCTCCTCCTGCACCAACTATCAATTCTGAAGATCTCTCTCGCATCTCCAAGAAGAAAGAGAAGCCCCAGAAGAAACATGTCCAGAGTTCTGGTGAAGCCCTGACACTTGTTGCCGTTCTGAGGAACGAAACTGAAGCCATAGATCTGTCAACAGATGATGAGTGCGGTGATGATGCCCTTGATCAGCTGATTAAGAGCAAGCAAGAGGCGGAGATCTTCAATGATCTGCCCCTCTTTGATGTGAACATTTTGGATAACTTCATTGATGAGTGGTTGGACAACCGAAATCTCAGCTTTGATGATCTTCACCTCCCAATTGGCATCAGCGTCGCCTTCTAAGGCACCATTGCTCTTGAGCTGGCTCTGGCTCAGAGGATTGTTGAACAAAAAAAATTGACTATGAGAAAGACCAGTTCAAGAAGTACGTCGCCAAGCTCAGTGTGGCTGATGTTCAAAACTTCAAGCTGATGCTGCATGATCTCAAGGAGGCATTTCGCAAGAAGCGCGAAGAAGCCAAAGGTTCACGCGAGAAAATGAAAAATCTAACTGTCAAGTGTGTTCAAGCTTATAATGAAGCTGAGAAGCGCAATGCACTTGGGCGTCCTGGCATAGACCCCAAGCTGGCTGCCAAGAAGAAGAAGCCTGCTATGGCCCAAGCTGAAGCATCAAGGCGGGAAGAACCTCGCATTGTCTTCCCTGCTAGTATGACATGCTCGAAGCCTAAGGTCCCCACAATGGCTTCAGAACTGAAGAAAACCAGGGTAGCTGAAGCCGAAGCCAGAAAGCGCAAACTCAAGAACACCACTGACGATGCTCCACCAACCAAGAAGTGAAAGACTAAGAAGAAAGATTGGGCTGCTCCCATAGAGCCCCTCGTTGCCGAGCCCATCTCTTTTGCTTGTCCTGCATCCGAACACGAAGAGCATCAGTTGATAGTTCACGAGCCTACTTCCACAGAGGCTCCTAAAGCTGAAGAAGTTCTAGTCGCTGACCCCATCATGGTTGAAGATATTGGTCCCCAAGACAATGTAGATGATGATGAAGTCCTTCCTCAGATTGAGCGCCAAAAGGTATCATCGCCTGTTCTCACGAACAGCGAACTCATCAGTATTGGTCGTCCTTTGACGCCAATCTCTCAGGATGCCTCATGGGATGATCGCCCCCAACCAGCAACTCCTAATCAAGACTCGCCGCAAACTCCCCCACCTCAAGTCACCAATCTAGTGCTTGATGATGATGACGACTATGTGGTCCATCCCACTCCTACTCCAAAGGCGCCGCCCGCATTTCGCAGGCTTCGCAAAGGAACAAGGCCACAAGTCGCTCCATCGAGCATTCCAGAAGGAGAAGTGCAACCCAACTTGGCAGCACAACAAGTGTTTCATGAAGCCACTCCTACTACGAATGTCTCTGCGTCTGAAGCCAATGCTGCTGAGATATACCGACTGCATCAGCCGATGAAAATCAAGAACCCCGTCAAGAAGAAGAACGTGTTGCCACACCCCCTACCAACCAAGAAGATGTTCTCGAGGAGAACGTGTCTGTGCCCGACCCTCCAGCTACTCAAGTGGAGGTTGAAAATCCTGAGGCGGCCACCAATAACACTACTAAAGCCAATAACATGGATGAAGCTAATGTGGCATCTGTAGTAAACACGTGCCTGAAGCCAATGATGCACCTGCACCAAATGTGCATCCTGACGCACATGCTAATGCCACTGCTCCTGTACCGCCACCAAGGCCACACACTATTGAGCAAGCTTTTTATCAAGGCAAGCTTGTCACTGTCAGATGGTCAATTCTGGTTCCTCCGCCTGCTCTCGGACCTCAGTTTGATTATAATGTGGAGCACAGGACACAGGTTCAGAAGCCAAAACCGAGGCTCCCAAGGTTTCCAGGTACTGCATCTGCACCAGGATCATTCAACGTCAATGGCTTCATTGCACACAACACTTTCTTTGATAGAGCCAAGAACCCATATTCCAAGCCAAGAATATCATCTGGTCGGTTCTAGAGTTATTAGCAGCGCAGCTATTGCTGTGTACTATACAATCAAGGGCGCATATTTCCCCATATGCATCTACACTGTGAAGCCATTGTTGGCCTGCCTTGCTTAGAAGAAGCCCTCGACTGTTTCAGAGATGTAGGCCTTCTCCAGTTTGTGACTGATAAAGAAAATTGGAATGAAGAGCTTCTGCTGCAATTCTATGCAACTCTCCACATTCGCGGCTACAACAAGGATCCGAAGACATGGGTCCTTGAGTGGATGACAGGCAATGTACACCATGAAGCCAAAGCTCTTGATCTCATTGAGCTTAATGGCCTGTCCACTCAGCATTTGACAGGCAATGTGAACTATATGAACCTGGTTGTCAGCTTCATCGCAATGCATTGGAAAGCATCTTCCAGAAGCCAGAGCCCAATATGAGCCAAATGATGAGTATGATGAAGCCACTGCCGTAGGATGCTGAATATCCTAAGGAATTCTTTGTTGAAGACCTACAGTATGTGCCCCGCACCATCTATCACATTATCAGGCAAACACTTTGGCCCATCAAAGGACATTCTTCCTCAGCTAAGCTTTAAGGCTCAATGAAGACTTTGGTCTTCTATATTCTAAATGGCATCAGCTTCAATGCTCAGGATTTCTTCATTCGCCAATTTGCTGCATCTGGCTCAGACTTATTTGGTCTGAAATTCTATGCTCCATGGGTAATGCGTCTGATCAAGCTTCACTCTGCTGTTGACTATCAGCCCTCTGCACGCAACCATCTCATATTTTTGCCAGAGATTGATATGTCAGTCGAAGCCATATACACAGAGCCTGCCAAGGAGGCAATTTATCTTCACAATGTCGTCGTCAGAGTTTCTCTCAGCATGTTGAAGGAGTTCATGGTACCACTCGTGTTTATCACTGGCTGGAAATACTCGTGCACCTCGTCATGCCCGTATTGAAGCCACTGAAAGCACTATTTCTCCAAGGTCTCGGAAGAGATCTCGTGTGCTTAATGACCGAGAGCTTCTCGTGGCGTTGCAGCAGAAACGCGATAAGCATCACTACTAGCTAAAGCGTCAGATGCAAAGCCTCTTGGTGGATGTTAATTGCATTCGAAATCTTGCCACCAAGAATGCCTTTGCCACTCATGAAACCTGTCGGAGGTCTTGGAAGAGTCTGACATTGCTCGGTGCTGAAGCTGATCTTCAAGACGATGGCTTCACAAAGAGATTCAAGTTCGATACCACTCCTCCCAGGAATGTTGTCTTGCATCGGACTCCATCACTCGAAGATTCTGAGTACTCCTCCTCCGCAGCAACTGTTAATGCCACAGTCCTTGATGACGCCGATGATGCTACTTCACCACCTCCAACTTCGGCGCGTATCGACACTGCACCAAGTTCATCTGCACCACTAAACCTCAACGACGACCCTGCAGCCTCACCTACTCCTCATGGGAACGAGTAGAGACTATGTCTTCAAACCTTGTTGGTCCTTACTGACAAAAGGGGGAGAAGCATATGTTGATAGTCTTCAAGCGGGTCCATATGGGTGGTCGCTATACTTTTTCCAAGTGTTTACCACTCTCGCTCTTGATACATTTGCTTCTTTGAGTTGTAACCCTTAAACTTGATGGTCGTCTGCTATCATCTGCTACTTTCTCTGTTATTCTGTGATGCGACGATAAATTCCGCATGTGTGATGGTAAATCCCGCATGAAGTCATTCTGCAGACGTCCATTTTTCATTATGCATGTCAATATTCTTGTTATATATGTTCATGCATGATGTATTGTCTTCCTAAGGTGAAGAGGATCTCCACAAGTACAACCTACCATGTGCATTTGCATTCCAACGCAAAACATTTATATGCACATCTTCAGGGGGAGCCTTTTTGCCACCTATGAAGACAATATCTTAATTCTTTACAATTTCACATACTTTTATCCACGTTGAAAACTTCAACCAGTTTGTCATCAATCACCAAAAAGGGGGAGATTGTAAGTGCATCTAGTGCCACCCCTAGTTGCTTTTGAGTATTGACGACAAACCTGGTTGAGGGACTAATGTGTTTGTGAGAAATGCAGGATAACACAGGTAGTAGTCCCTCATTGATTCGGTTTACCTACCAGAGATGACCCCTAAAAATGTGTGAAGACATTGAAGACAATGGTGGTCTGTGAAGCTATTCACGTTAAAAACTATGACATGAGAAGACATCACATGAAGACTATGGAGCGAGAAGACTTAGTTGTTTCATTTTTTCCCTTTCTTCTTTGTTGAGTCATAGGAACAACCGAAGTGGGGGTCCAAGTGAACAAAGTCAGAGTGACTGAAGTGATGTTCAACCAAATCCTATGTCTTCGAGTGAAGACAATGAGAGATAATCTTATCCAGAGTCGGATGAGTCAACTTTACTTGTAGCCCAAGTCAAGCTGTCGCGTGTGTTTGAAATATGACCGTTGGGACACGTGTCAGTTCCTTAGTGACCCAGGGTCATTTTGGACAAATCAGGTCAGGTTGCCCAGTGGCGATGAATAGCCCAGCCCCTACACCATAAATTGGCGGCTGCTCAGAGTTAGTGCACGACTTTTTTCGTTTGAGAGCAACCCACCTCCGAACCATTTGTGAGAGAATCCTTGCGAGGACAAAGCCCAAACCACCTAGAGCCCAAAGAGTGTTTGGCATCACTGAACTCTTTCTGTCCGCGTGATCTGATGACTTGTTACACTTGAGGACTGTGAATCCTCCAGCCGGTTAGGCGTCGCGTTCTGAGCATCCAAGAGTCGTTGTGGATTGCCGGTGAACGAAGTCTATGAAGGTTTGGAAGTCTACTTTGAAGACTTACTAGAGTGATTGGGCGGGAACTAAGTGTCCTTAGCTCAAGGGGGATAAGGTGAAGACGTAGTCTTCTGAGTTGAATCTCAGCCTCACTAACCAGACGTACAATTGTCACAGCAACTAGAACAGGTCGAACAAATCTCTGTCCTCCCCAAGCTACTGGTTCTATCTCTCACTTCTCTTTACTTACAGTTTGTCTTCGTGAATTCATTGCCTGCTTGCATTATCTGTTTGACTTCACTGCGTGACTACTTGTTCTGATTGGCTTCATACTATCTTCCATCCTGATCCTTACTACCTAGCTACTGATAGTCTTCGTTCTTTCACTTCATTGAATACTTGACTATGGCTTGCCTAGTGTAGTCTACCTTCCGCTGCATACGAATAGTGTCATTTCTATTGTTTGTCTTCGAAACTCCCATGTTTTGAAGACTTCCATAAAATCGCCTATTCACCCCCCTCTAGTCGATAACCAGCTCTTTCAGATTGCTTATTGAACTAATATACATTCAAGATTAATGTTTCGGAAAGTTCAATGATTGGTATGGCATGGACTAGAGATGTGAACCCCTCAAAATCCTAAGGACACATATTGGCAAAAGCTCAAGACTCTTCATTTTGATTTTAGTGATCCAAGATCACATTGAGTCCATATGAAAAGCCAATACTATTAAAAGGGGATGAGGTGTTGCTTAATGGCTTGCTTGCTCAAAATGCTTAGTGATATGCTCCAAAATCACTCAACAACTTTGTCATTACCACATATGTCCTAAACCTAAAGTCAAACTCGGCCCCACCAATTTGATCTATCCAGCGCCAGTGAGTTCACTTGACATAGCCATAGCAAGAAACCCTAATCAGTCTGGTCTCACAGATAGGGATCTCGGTCTCACCAAGATGGGGTTGCAAACTCTTTGCTTCCCTTCGTAACATTTCGGTCTAACTGAGATGAGCGATCGCTCCCACCGAGTTCGCAATGCAAACTCTCTGTTTCCTTTTGGTAACGTTTCGGTCTCACCGAAATGAGCGATCGGTCCCACTGAGTTTGCCTGACCAAGCCTGTGTTTGCTTATTACTGAAATCGGTCTCACCGAGTTCATGTGATCGGTCTCATCGAGATGAGGTTTTGCCCTAACACTAGCGCATCGGTCTCACCTAGTTGGTATTGTCGGTCGTCGGTCTCACTGAATCTCACTATTCGGTCCCACGAAGTTTGGTAAATTTTATGTAACAGTTAGATTTTGTGTGGAGGCTATATATACCCCTCCACCCCCTTCTCCATTTGAGAGAGAGCCATCAGTACGTGCCTACACTTCCACTACTCATTTTTTGAGAGAGAACCACCTACTCATGTGTTGAGACCAAGACATTCCAATCCAACCACAAGAATCTTGATCTCTAGCCTTCCCCAAGTTGCTTTCCACACAAATCATCTTTCCACCATATCCAAATCTTTGAGAAAGAGTTGAGTGTTGGGTAGACTATCATTTGAACCACAAGAGCAAGGAGTTCATCATCAACACACCATATATTACAATTTGGAGAGTGGTGTCTCCTAGATTGGTTAGGTGTCACTTGGGAGCCTCTGTCAAGATTGTGGAGTTGAACCAAGGAGTTTGTAAGGGGAAGGAGATCACCTACTTCGTGAAGATCTACCCAAGTGAGGCAAGTCCTTCATGGGCGATGGCCATGGTGGGATAGACAAGGTTGCTTGTTTGTGGACCCTTCATGGGTGGAGCCCTCCATGGACTCGTGCAACCCTTACCGTTCGTGGGTTGAAGTGTCCATCAACGTGGATGTACGATAGCACCACCTATCAGAACCACACAAAAAATCTCTGTGTCTGCATTGAGTTTGCTCCCTCCAAACTCCTACCCTTTAGCATTACATGCAATGATTTACATTCCGCTGCTATACTCTTGGAATTGCATGTGTAGGTTGATTGCTTGACTTGTGTTAAGTTGCTAAAATCTGCCAAGACTTAAAATTGGGAAAAGGCTAGATTTTTATTTGGTCCAGTAGTCTAATCAGCCCCCTCTAGAAATACTTTTGATCCTATATTAAGTTGTCGAGGCTCCATAAACGACAGTCAACAAATGAGTAAGGGAGAAACTCTGCACCATATATGTGAGAAGAAGGATATCGACCGTTGTTGTGGGGATCGTTTCTCCTTCTGCTCCTTGTGCTAGACCTTTGTTATGCACTAGGGGAAGGAGGAGTAACGACCATCACCAATGATCGCAAATGTCATAGAGGAATCAGTGAGGGAGAGTCTCCACCATATATGAGAGGACGAAGAATCCCGTCTGTTGTCGTGGGGGTCGCTTCTCCTTCGTTCCCGTGTGCTAGACATTTTGGTGCAATGCACTCGGGAACGAAAGGAGGAGCGACCATCACCAACGGTTGAATATATACACTACGTGAGCTGAGAGTTTTCAAGAAAAGACTTGACATACTGATAGTGAACCCGTGATGAATAATAATTACCTAATTTAGTTTTTGTAGTACATATATTTAATTTTAGAAGTTTAATGTTTGAATCATGAACATAGGAAATGTCATCAGACGATGATAGTCTCTCGGAGTGCGACTGGTGCGGCGACGACCGGGGTCTGTGTGATAGGCCTCACCTGGTAGAAGGTCGGCGCTTCATCATTAAGCTCCAGGAGACCTCCGATGTTGAAATGGTACGCAACGACGACAACTATTTTTTGTAGTTAAGCACGACTTCTGCTTCTTCAACGCGTAATTTTTGTCTTTTACAGTTCGACTAGCTTATCCTATGCCATGCAAGATGCTATGTCTTGTAGAGGATGGGTTTTGAAGATCATGAAAGTATGGAAACAAAGATAGTTCACCTAAGGACCCATCATGGGTATGATTTTGCTGTAAATCTATACAATTCTGAGAGCGTATCCCATTTTGGTTGCCCGAATTGGGAAGCACTTTGCAAGACGTATGATTTTCATGAGGGTATGCTTATCACCTTGGATCTTGGTGATCCTGACATCGACGAAGAGAATATGGACATTTGGGTCCTTGTTGATACACTTCCAATTCTACCGCTATGTGAGTTTCTCAAACATACTTATTAAGTAATTTCTATTGTTTATTTCAAAATAGTTGACAACTTATTTCCATTGACACCATATTTTCATTCTTTAAAAAATGTACGGGAGATGGTAGACAGAACCTACTACACAGATGGCGCAGAATTAACTTATCAGGAGAAAGATCATCTATCTCATTTATTATTGATGCTGAGAGTTAAAATATCAATTATCAAACTCCTGCACATTATGGTGAATACGTGCCACTAGTGCACGTGCTGACCTACGGTAACATCCATGGACATGGAATGGTAAGAGTTTTTACTATTATGACATCAGTGCATCTTATGCATATATTCTTCTAAAGCTAAACTACATTGCTAACTATGATGTTATTATTGTGTTTTTCAACAGAAAATCACGAAGGGTTGTGTGCCTGATCTGATGTTTCTGAAAGGTCGGTTTGATGTTGTTAGCTACGGCCATATCTACCTAGGCTTCACAACTGTTCATACTAGATTTCTAAAACTGATCAATACATGACATGAAAGAATGGTCAAAATGTATGACCAATCATAGGGAGCTACTTGGAAGCACCATTATTCGAAGCGCAAGAATTGGAGACAGGATAGTCTCCATTCTCCATAATGGATTGTCAGGTCCTATCTTGTTTTATGCTATTTTACCTTAGAGAGGGTAGTAGGTCTTATGAGAGAGGAGTATGTCGTAGGTACAATGTATTATCATGTGTTAGAGTTGATCATGATGATGACGAGGAGTTGTGATTATGATTAGTGACAAAGTTGTTATATGTTGTCTCATGGACGAAAATTATGACCAAGTTATTACGATGATGCATGATGCTAAGTTGTTATATGAGTATGATAAGTTATTATATATATCTGTGGGTGAAATGAACATGGATTAGATTCAAGTGGCGGCAACATGTGGTGCGCATCGAAAGTACTGCTAATCCAAACAAGATCAAGTTTGGATTAGTAGTACTTTCGACATACACCACATGTTTCCTCCACATGAATCTAATCCACGTATATTTCACCCACTGTTATATATAATAACTAGTCATGGTCATAAAATCATATTATGAAAGTACTGTATATAAAACCTATACAAATACAACGACAAGAAGCTGCATTTTTAAAAATACAGGAAAATTTAGCGCTAGTGCTTTTCAAAAGAAATGCTACTGCTACTTACTACTATTAGTAGCACTTTTCCCTACCAAGCGCTACTCCTAACTAGGTATAGCAGTAGCACTTGAAAACCAGCGCTACTGCTACCAGTTAGTTGTAGCGCCTTGCTGGTATCGCTTGTACAAGCGCTATTGATAGCTATTAAACAAGCCCTACTAGTAGGGTTATCCCTAGTAGTGGCATCCTCCAAAGAGGATCAGGGGGAAGCTAGTCATCCCCTATGATAGTTCGGACTCCGATAAGGAGTCCGTATCCTCCGATAAGGTCCTGGAGAAGGTTCATAGGGTCAAGCTCCGTGTGGAAAGGTGAGGATTCGAATATTACCTCGGCATTTTACTAACCCAAAACTAAGCATACATGCACACCCATCTTGTAGCCTGCCGCGTGACCTTCCTACGGACGAGATATCGGAAGGTGCCTCTCCACCACCCAACCTTGTGGAAAGCGGAGGCAACTCGCATTCTGCTCCTGCTACGGTCGTCGGAGAGACCGAGAAGGTGCTATCCCAGAGGGTCTGGCACGTGACAAACATGGGGGGTGGTGTCGATCTTGACATGGCCGAAGCTGGTACTTCGGCCCCCGAAGACCAAGAGAAGGAGCTTGGGCAAACCAGGCTATCTCATTAGGTGATTCTGGAGCCTTTAAGGCCTTCCAAGATGTCACAACCACCCTTTAACAAAGGAGGGTCTGGGGTCCCTCCACCGACACCGAACACTTGGGAGCGGTCACGCCGGATTGTCCAGATCTGATGGAGGATGCCGTGAGCGGCTCCTGCATAGTAGTCAAGCATCGCGACCTGATGGATGGTTTTGCAAAATGTTCGATCCCTTAACAGCAGATTGAAACAAGCCTTGGACGGCTCCTGACAGGCTTTGAGGTAAGCGAAGTAAAAAATTGTATTTTATAGTCGAGATATTAATGATACTTATGTATAGCAGCCCCTAGGACTCTGGCAGATTTTGAGAAGAAACTCGACAGTGGATCTAGATCGCCCGAATGATAGGCTAATCGAGGTGCTCGTTATGTGAATGCGGGCTTCATCGTTAGCAGCGACGGTTAATGCTGCCAAACTGACTGAGAAGAATTAGAAACTTAAGCATTCCAATGAAGAGCTTGACCTCGTCAACAAGCGGATTGTATGAAGCACAAGGTTAGTATTAGTGAAATTGAGAAAAATAATTGGGCGGATAAGGTATCCAAAATTGTTCCTGAGCAAGAGACTATTTGGCAGTTGCCGCTGTGGAGTTTGAAAGCCTCAAGGCTGAACTGCTGTGGCCCAGAAAGAAAACGGTAAAATAGAAGGCGGTGGCTGAAGAGGCGGCTGCCGATCTCGTGCTGGTAAAAACAGAATGCAAGAAGCATGAGGCTAAGGTGACTAAAGTGCTAAAAGAGCTCAAGGATGCCCTCATGAAATGGGAGGACCTTGACCTGAAGAACAAGGAGCACGCCACCGCTCTGACGAACGTGAAGATGGAGATCCAAGAGGTGCGGTCGGAGACACGGAGCACCCGAGAAGAGCTCTGGCAAGTGGAACAAATTGCCACTAGTAAGTAGTCCTTACTGGAGAGTGTGTTTGGTGGGCAAAGATTCAAGTTTCTCACCCAGGTCTAGCATTCTGCAAGCGCCATTGCTGATCTCCTGAATAGTGTGGCTGATGCCACAAGGCATTATGCTGCCCGGGAGGGTGATGCCGAGCTACGGACCATCTGGGCGCAATTCCAGGCGCCTGGACACCCTCCCCTCCTTACGAGTCAGATGAAGCAGCTGATGGAGATGCATCGAATGGCGGAACCGACTACAAAGGACCCTTGTGTCCGGCTATTGCCCTCCGAGCCCGTGCCGAGCAGCTACTTCGGTCTGGTGGCGAAGTTGTGTGATGCGTCTACCCGGATTGATGCTGTCAAGCGCTCGGCGTGCATTGAAGGGGCTCAGATGGCATTTGCAAAGACAATTGTGCATTGGTCAAACATCAAGCTCGTCGAGATGGGCACCGGTCCTTCGCCAACTGGGAAGGAGCATAGGTGCCCAGAGCAGTGTTTCGCTGCCATGATGGACGGTGCTCGGGCTGTGGAGGCGCAGTGTTCCAAGGATGTTCTCGTGGAGTAGTGGAGTTGTTGTAACTTATGTACTTGTGGTGAAACCTTATGCTTTTATGAGCGAATGGTATTTCGCATGATTTATCATACTTGTCTATGATTTTATGTTTCAATTTTGACTCCCGTGCGGCCATTTTTATACTGAAGGTTACTAGTCGTCGACTTCAGCCCCCATGTAGATATGACAAACGGTGTTCCATCCTTTTCTTTGTAACCCTCAGTCGATGTCTCGGGTGCCCAAAGGCGGTAGTGTAGGAGGGGAACGAAGCAATTGGACTATGCGGATTTATCACCTTCACTTAGTCATAGGAGCTTCACTGTGGGGGCTGGTGACAAGCCCCCGATGTGGCGAGGTGCAGGGTGAACCTTAGGGCCGAACACTACTCACTTTATTTGTTCAAAGACGAATCCTTCGTAGTACACGGTTCAATCGCTAATGATTTTAGATTTGAAGACCATTCATCGGATTGCCGATCAGTTCTCGCCTATTTTGACAGTCAGTTTTCGGCTTCCTCTGCTGAGGTACTTAATCGAACTAGGCAGAAGTACAATTGCAGTGGTTCTCCCTTTACCTCCTTAGTCGAACACGCGGAACGTAAGAAGTTAGCACAGGAGCAGGGCAACCCAACCACTGACCAAGACATAATTCCGAACCATTGCATATAATGCAATATCCGAGACGCCGTACATGCTAGAAAGTAAGGTGCCGGACTTATCTTGCAGGGGGAGCCTTATGGCCGAGCCCCCGGTCTATGAGCTGGTTTGCATGTTAGGGTGAATATGTGCCATACTAGTTCAAGGCAAGGTCGAAGAGACGGAAAAAGCGTAGTATGAATAACTGAATAAGGGCTTGGAAAAGGCTTGCATTATTTCCAATGGGCTCATGACGTTTAGTCATACAATTTGAACTATCGAATAAAGTGCCAGGAAGGATACATTCTTCCAGAAAAGTGGACGAAAAGTTTACATATGAAAGGTTTACATAGGCCTTGTTGTGTGGATTAATTCCCGAACTCTGCCCTACTGAATGTCTGCGCCTTGCCTCTGTTGGTAGGGTCACCGTCATGGGGCGGTTGTCCAGGAGCGGGTCCTTGAGAGGGAGCCTTCGAGAGATCACTACATTTGGTGGGGCTTGATGCCACACAGGTCCTTTATGGAACATGTGATCGTCCGAAGATGCATTGTGACATGGTACAGTCGAACCGGACTCTGGTGCCTGTGTTTCTTTCCCTGCTACATCGCCCCTTGGATCTCCGATATTTTCTTCGGCGTTTAGGAGCTCCTCTCTGGGATTGTTATCATACCTTCTGGGGGTTCCGTCCCCATTTGCACCATCACCATTGTCCTTGGGGGTGTCCGCCATATAGATGTCGTGGGTGGATGTGGCCGCCCAACGGCCGGTCACAGGAAGGGCGGTGTCCATGCGGGTTGTGGCCTCCTCGCTGTCATCCATGTCGTCGGCCTCCTCAGAGGCATAGCCTAGCATGTCGGTTAAGTCTTGGACAGTGGCTATCAAGTGGGTGGGGGACACAAAATTCTCTGTGGCCTCCCTCGAGGATCCATTGGGCATGAACCGAGCGTGGGCCATCAATAATAGCCATCCTCTGGATCCGACCAAGCGCGTCGTTCAACAATGCGAGGCTGGCCGGATCGGCGTATGAAGTTTCCTTGGAGCTGACCGCTGTCATGAAGGTGGGGTGAGGCATGGACCCGGTTAGGGCTAAACCTTGGTGGTCGCGCGCCACACTCGTATAATGGCTCGAGGCCAGATCTATGGTGAGAAGGGCCAGTTTGGCGGGGATTAACTCCCTATCTCTGGACATCGAATTCTAATTAAGCCTCAAGGTCGAATCCTCATCGGCAAGGCAGGGTCAGGACATGGTTGACTCCCAATCCGCGGACATGGGAGACGCTTCTGTGCTTGATGCTGGTTGTGTAGTAAGGGCCAATTCGGAGATCGGATCGGCGATAGCCCCTGAGGTCAATACTTCGGAGGCCACGGTTGTCGCAGGCGAGGCCAAGAAGCCCGTGAAGATCAGATCGCCCTGAGCATTGGTGACATACTCAAAATTTCCAAACCTGATCTACTGCTCGGGGTGAAATTGTTGATCTGGTTGAGGTCACTGATTGCATCGGCATGCAGAACGATGCCGCCGAATGTGAAAAGTTGCCCGGGAACAAAGATGTCTCTGGTGCTGACGCCGTCTCCGATGATCAGGCAAGCCATCAATCCTTCTGCGATCTGATAGCGGAACTCTCAATGAAAGCACCAATGTCGATGTCAAAACTAGCGGATCTCGGGTAGGAGGTCCCGAACTGTGGACTTGGATCGACTGGGAATAGTAGACGTAGGACAAGATGTTTACCCAGGTTTGGGCCCTCTCTAGGAGGTAAAACCCTACGTCCTGCTTGATTATATTGCTTGTGTATGAGGGGGTTACAAAGTAGATCTACCATGAGATCGGGCGAACTAAACCCTAACTAGTTGAATGGTGATTGTTCTCCTAGTCTCTACAGACTAAGCCCCCTGGTTTATATAGACACTAGGGGTGCTAGGGCTTACAGATAGTCGGTTACATCAAGGTAACTCTGGATCACCTATTATGAGTTGGGGGCACACCATGGCAGAAAATGTCTTCGGTCTCGATATGATGCAGCCCAACAGTCCGGCCCATGTAAAGGAGCCGGCACCTCAAGGACCCCCTAATCCATGTCTCCTCACCAGTGCCCAGTGCCGGTTGTTTTTTTGCCTATTTTTGGTTTTCCAGGAAATTAGAACCAAATGGAGTCCAAATGCTACGAAACTTTTTGACGATTTTTTCTGGATAGGAGAGACCCTAGAAGCTTTGGGAGGAGACCAGAAGATAGATGAGGAGACAGGATGTAACATCCCAAATTTTCAATTTGGAATGTTATACATTAGATCATCATTTCATATCATATTTTATTGCTTTTGGCCAGATCCAGAAACTCTACGCAACCCGAGGACCCTCAGAGAGAGTTGGGATTTTCGGTATTTTCATATTTGAGTTTTCTCAAATTTTGAAAATAGGATCATTTGATTTTATTTATTTTATCTTCAATTATTTTTATTATAAAAATCTGAGAGAGGGAATAAAATGACTTTCCCAAAATAAAGAAATATTGAGGATTTAATAAAAAAATCAAATAGGATTTTATATCGGAGTTTTCGGCTATTTTATTTGAATTTAGGAAAAATTGCACGTCTTTTCAGAACTGCATTTTAGGGCCAAGATATGTTTATCTCGTTCTAAATATTTTATTAAGACGATGAAAATTTATTTTGGCATTTTTAGAATTTTATTTTATTTTCTAGAATTTTTCTTTGTTTTGGCGGAATTTATTTAAAAAAAATAAAAAATCACGCGCGCCCGACTGGGCCGAGGCCTAGCCAAGCCGGCCCGCCTCCCCGCACTGTCGTCTCCCTCCAGGAGACCGCGCATCGCCGCCGTGCGGACTCGGACCGGAGTCCGAGCCGGACTCCTCCTCCCCGCCGCCTTGCCCCCTCCTCCAAGCCGGCCCCCTCCCCATCTTAAATACCCCCCATCCCCGCCGCCTCACCCCGTCCCGCCCCACCGACGAAGCCCCCGTCGCCTAAGCCACCCCGCTGCCCAAGCCGCCACCGCCGAAGCCCGCCGCCGCTGCCAGGAGCCCGCCGCCGCGCCACGCCGGCCCACGCCGCCCCTCGCCGCCCCACCGCATTCCGACAAGGTCGCCGCCGCTGGTTTTTTTTTTGGAAAACTATTTCAAGTTTTTTAGAAACCCTAGTTCGTTTTTTTAGATCGGTTCACTGGTTTTTTCGGTTTATCTATTTAATGGACGTTCGTCCGTAGGTTCATTTTAACGAAAGGTTTTCGCCGTTTAGCCATAGACAACGAACGTTCGTTCGTTAGCCTGTTCGTCAGTTTTTCTTTTTCTCGGATTTTCCACGATTATTTCTGATCGTGATTTCTGATCCGATTTTCGTTCTAGTATAACTTTTCGCTCATTTATCGGAATCAGGCGATTGAAGCGCCTAGAGTTTTGTCTCGAAACCCTCTTTCCTTTTAACCAACTCAAACAAGTTTTTGTTTCTGTAAAATTTGACTTAGGTCCAGATTAGTAAATGAAGCTTGTTTCTTTCGCCATTTGACCTTCGTTGCTTCGTCTGATTTGATTCGTTTTGCAAACCGAAGTTCTTAAGTTGAACTTTATGGTTAGATCTCTTATTTGAGTTTTACCAGGTGCATTAGATGATTGCTTATTGTATGCTTGTTTGTTGCGATAGAATACCCGGAGTGCGCCGCTTGCTACTTCGAATCGCTAGGTTTTATGGATCATCAGCAAGGCAAGTAACACTTTGATCATACCTCTTTAGTACCCAGTTTTATTGCATTAGATCAATCCACAAACAATTGCATGGTTAGGATCTGATTAATATGTGGGTTTTGGGAAGTAGATAAGGTAGTACCTAATACCTGTTTTATTATCAAACCCTTGGGAGTTACTTCTACGTTTGCTTATAATGTCATGCTATGCTAGTAGACGTGGATTGGTTGAGTGTATCCATGACAGATGTGAGATTATTATTTTAATGGTTTATTTAAGGTGGCAACTTTAACACACATGTGGGTGGATTGAGGCACCTAGGTATTCCAGCGATTGCCTGTTTTCTTTATGGACCGCCAACCAGGCTCAAAGGGATCATGAGATTATTCATGCTAGAAACTTTCGTGTGCAGCCACAAGCTACTATGGGCTCTAGCATAGTTGATTAAGTCATGTGAACTCTTACAGTGGTAGACTAGCAGATGTAGGGGAAAGTAGGTGTAACTGTCTACCCGATCGTAAGGTGCTAGCGCTTCTAAAAAACTATGTCTTGGTCATCCATTTCTCAAACACCATGTAGTGCGAGAAATCTAACGGAGGAGATCGAGTCTTGTGGGGAAAAGTGCGCAATCCTCTGCAGAGTGTATAAACTAATCATGGTTAGTCATCTCCCCGGTTATGAACATTTTGAGTATCTAGTTCTTGGATTATCATGTGAATCTCATCATGTTACTTTAAATTAATTTGTTGGGTTTAATGATGATGCTTAATTGGGATTGAGAGGATGTCTATCTTCTCAATGTTTCACAACCACCATGACAGTTAAATAAACTTTATTCCTTTGCAGTAGGGAAAAATTGGCTTCACGCAAAACTATAACCACAGAGCTTTCCACCAGCCATATATGCATGTAGTATAGCCTATTTCTGTTCACTACTTTCTATGTGTTACATTGCCAGCATATTCCATGTGCTGACCCGTTTTAGGGCTGCAACGTTCATGTTGCAGACTTTTCAAACGATGAGTAAGGTGCCTTAGGTCGTGGTCTTATACTCAGTGATGCCATTGGAGTTGATGGACTCACTTATCTTCCAAGCCTTCCGCTGTTATCATTATTAGATGGCCTTAAGCCATATTTATTGTAATAAGTTCTCTTTTGAGACATTCGATGTAATAAGTGTGTGATTGCTACTCTGTTATAAATCCTTCAAGTATTGTGCGTGTCAGCATTACTAATCCAGGGATGACACTAAAGCACAGAGATCGGACTGTTTGAGGTCTGGTCACTACAAGATGGTTTTAGAGCACACGCTGACTGTAGAACACGACTACTAAGCTAAAAAGCCCTAGATCACTACTCACTCTTCTCATTTCTGACTCCTCATATTTTCTACTCTATTAGGATGGCGGATGCAAGGAACAAGTTCACGCAACCGGATGAAGATACACCTTTTTGACGCCACTTGAAGGAAGTCACTAGATACCTGAACATCGGAGTATCAAGCTTCACCAGGACCTACAACACTACTTTAACTGTAGAGGAGCGTTGGATGATTCAAGTTCAAGTTCCAGGAAGGACGCTCATGCCCGTCACTGTGCCCATAGAGTTTTCCTTCGATGCACCAAACTGGAGTCTAGGAAAGAGCATGGCAGCCCACATCACAATGGGACGCATTAGATAAGTTTACCACAAGGATCTTAAGGATACTATCTACCAGATTTGTGGGCGCCGAGATGAGCAATGGGAGATGATCGGCACCAGGAAGGATAGATCAATGGCAACATTCATGCAGGAGTTGAACCAGCACGGTCGTCGCTAGGAGAACCAGATGTGCCCAGGCATGATAGATCTGAAGAAGGCCATGACCAAGATCATGGAACTGGAGGAAGAACTCAAGTCTACACACGATGGATATGAGTAGGAAATAGCAACAGTTGTGGAGAAGAATGATGATCTGAAGAAGAAGCTGAAAGTATTCATGGGATTCCTCGTGACTGGAGGAGAAGACGATGATTGCACTTGCCCTGAGAATTACATCATCATCGACGACACCGACTCGGACCCAGACGATGGCGATGATGACTATGTTGATGAAGCTGGAGCAGATATCATGGAGTCTTCAACGGAGCAGTTTTTCTAGTCGACCACCATAACAGTAGTAGTATTCCCCCATGAATCTAGTATAGTCCGAGCACTTTTGTAACGATAGTTAGACCGTTGTATGCCCTTGTTTGAATTGAATGAAGTGATATTGTTTGTATTTGTCTCATGTGCATATGGGTAGTGTTTTCTCTCTAGACCACATTCTATTCTATTTTCTCATCTTTTCTAAAACCCTCAGATGCCTCCGAGACGTGACAATGGATTTCCTTTCCCACCGGAGCTCACTCAGTTGATCCAACAGCAGAATGTGTTGATGCAGTTACTAGTCCAGAATCAGAATCAGGGGAACAACAACAACAACAACCCACCACCTCCACCACCTGTTGATCACTTAACCGGTTTCCTTAGACTGAATCCGCCGGTGTTCTCCAGTAGCACCGACCCGATAGTTGTAGATGATTGGCTCCGCAAGACAGGAAGGGAGTTGACCACTTCAGGATGCACAGATGCGGAAAAGGTGCGTTTTGCCGCACATCAGCTTGATGGTGGGAGAATTTCACAACCACTTATCCTATCAACAATGTCAAATGGGATCAGTTTCAGCAGGCTTTCCGTACTGCCCATGTTTCAGCAAGAGCTATGGCCATGAAGAAGCATGAGTTTCGCAACTTGCGCCAAGGAGGACGGACAGTTGGCCAGTATGTGGATGACTGATACGTCTCCAACGTATCTATAATTTTTGATTGCTCCATGCTACTTTATCTACTGTTTTGGACTATATTGGGATTTATTTTCCACTTTTATATTATTTTTGGGACTAACCTATTAACCGGAGGCCCAGCACAGAATTGCTGTTTTTTTGCCTATTTCAGTGTTGCGAAGAAACGGAATATCAAACGGAGTCCAAACGGAATGAAACCTTCGGGAACGTGATTTTCTCACCGAACGTGATCCAGGAGACTTGGACCCTACTCCAAGACGTAACAGAGGCGGTCACGAGGGTGGGGGGCACCCCATCTAGGGTGCGCCCCCCTACCTCGTGGCCCCCCTGTTGCTCCACCGACGTACTCCTTCCTCCTATATATATGTACGTATCCCCAAACAATCAGAACAGGAGCCAAAAACCTAATTCCACCACCGCAATCTTCTGTATCCATGAGATCCCATCTTGGGGCCTGTTCCGGAGCTCCGCTGGAGGGGGCATCCACCACGGAGGGCTTTTACATAAACACCATAGCCCCTCCGATGAAGTGTGAGTAGTTTACTTCAGTCCTTCCGGTCCATAGCTAGTAGCTAGATGGCTTCTTCTCTCTTTTTGGATCTCAATACAATGTTCTCCCCCTCTCTCATGGACATCTATTCGATGTAATCTTCTTTTTGCGGTGTGTTTTTTGAGACCGATGAATTGTGGGTTTATGATCCAGTTTATCTATGAAGAATATTTGAATCTTCTATGTCACATCCCTAGTTCCGACAATGTCTAGTGCATGCATTAGAGTGTTACATCATGTTTAAATTTCATTTAAACCTGAGATGGGGATTGACTAAGCCCTAACACCAAATGAATTCAACTAGGGTCAAAATAAAACCTTTTTTTTATTGAACTCAAAATGTCCTCTAAAAATGTCAACATTTCTGGGTTGAGGTGGAAGCATCTACCAAAAATGGTTTATATTTTTGCAGGGCATATTTGGTCACTGAATTAAACCATATTGTATTTGACTTTGGGCATTTAAATACTATAAATAATTTAAATGTTCAAATAAATGTTGGAAATTGTTAGGGGTCACTGAAATAATTCAGAAAGCACCCATAACTGTTTCCAGGATTTTATAAAATGATTTGATATTTTAAATCAATCAAAATCAAACTGCAGAAAATAGAAAAGATAAAACAGAACAGAGTTATAAAAGAGAGAGAGAAAGATCCGTACCTAGGCCACTTACCTGTAGCCGGCCCAGCTCCCCCACCTGGCGGCCCAGCCCACCTCCTCCCCCTTGTCTTCTTCCTCCCCTCGCACCGAAGCAGCTCGGTGGCGAGCGCCGATGCCGCCTCGGCCACCTCCTGCTTCCACCGAGGCGTTCCCGAGCCTCCCCCTCACGCCACGCACTTCCCCTCACCCCCTGCACCTCCCCTCTCTTCCCCTGGACCCCGTTCTCTCCTCTGCTTTCCTCCCTGCACGCGCCCGAGCGGAGCTCGTCATCGCCGACGCCGTTCGCCGTAGCCACCATGCTCCTCGCTGCCACCCGAAGTACCCAGGAGATCCGCCTCGACCACCTCTTCCTCCTCGCCGAGAAGCGCACCGCGGGAGCCCCTGCAACGTCGCCACCGCCGGCTTCTTCAACCTCGGGACCGCCGGCCATCTTCGTCAAATTCGTCGGCTCGGGTGCCTCCCCGAGCTCCCCGAGGCCACCGTCGCAACCCCTGTGAGCTACTCTTCCATTCCCCCTCCTCCTCGCGCTCGTTCCCGTACCCTAGCCGCCTTTCCGCCGGACCCGAGAGCTCGCCGCCGCCGTGCCTCGTCACCACCGTGGCTGGAGCCGTTGCAGCTCGAAGCCGAGCACACCACCGCACTCAACACGTCTCCAGGAGCCCGTAGCCGCCACTAGCTTCCCCTCCCGTGCCCCCGAACGCCAACCCCGACCTCGCCCGAGCTCCGGCCGCCGCAAAAGAGCTCGCCGCCGGCAGCTCCGGCCACCCCAGCCTCCGCCACCGCCACCGTTGGATGCGCCACTCCACCCTCTCCCCGTAGCTGCTCCCTACGCGCCAAAAGAGCCCCTGTAGTTGGTTTCCAACGCGCACCACCGCGTCTGGCCTCGCCGGCGTCAAGCCGCTGGTGGGTCTGACCCACGTTGACCACGGCGGGACCCCCCCCCTCTCTGGGTTGATGACAGGTGGGGCCAGCCCCCCCTGTTAATTAGTTTAGTTATTTTATTTTAACTACCCCCTCTGCTGACACTGACAGGTGGGCCCCCGCCATCAGGTGATTAGCTTAAGCTAATCACCACCTAATCTAACCCCAGAGCCACTGACATGTGGGCCCTAGTGCCCTAATCCTTAATTAAACTAAAATAAACCCCCCTGTTTAACCTGTGACGCTGACATATGGGTCCCACAGGTCAGGTTTGACCTGGAGGCGCCCTGTTGACCTGCTGACGTCAAGGTGATGTCATGCTGACGCATTAAATGATTTTCTGGATTTAAAATAAATCAGGAAATTCCAGAAAATTGTATAAACTTCAATAAATCATAGAAAATTAACCGTAACTCCAAATTAAATAAATTATATATGAAAAATTATCAGAAAAATTCAAGGAATCCATCTGTACTATTTTCATGCATGTTAGAACAACTTATAGCTGCTGTTTAGCACAAATCAATTAAGGGCATTTAAATAATCACATATGGAGTTTGAATTTGAATCTTGTATTCAAACCAACTTCATTTAATCTGTTGCTAGTTGCATTAGCTCAAAACACGTTCATTTTGCCATGTCATGATCATGCATCATATTGTGCATTGCATTGATTGTGTTCCCTTCTGTGTTGCCGGTATTTGTCCCCTCTCGATAGACGTGATACCGATGATGTGATCGTTGACACTGATGAAGACTCAATGTTATCTTCAGAAGTGCTAGGCAAGCAAAACCCCCTTGTTCATTCCGATACAATCCTACTCTCTCGCTCCTGCTCTCTTTTACTGCATTAGGACAACAACGATTCAACTGTTACTTGCTGCGGTAGCTGAACCCCTTCATCCTCTGCATGACCTGTCATTGCCACAGTAAATAGATGAAACCCACTAGCATGAGTAGGAGTTGTTTGAGCCCTGTTGTGCCTACTCATTCATGTTTGTTTGTCATGCCTGCTATTGCTTAGAGTTGAGTCAGGTCTGATTCATCGGGGATGAATCAGAGGCGTGTGAACATGTCCTACTGTGTGTGAGCTAAGTGTGTGAACACGATTTGGTAAAGGTAGCGGTGAGAGGCCATGTAGGAGTACATGGTGGGTTGTCTCATTGTAGCCGTCCTCAGGAACTGAGTTCTGTGTTTGTGATCCATGATTCAGCTACTACCATACATTGGGCCCTGAAATATGACCCCGCTCGACTTCTTATTCACCCTTGTCCTCTGTCCAGGAGTTGCAAGTAGTTTCTGGTGTTTGTAGTATGCTGGAGGCCGTGGACAGCGCTGACCGTAGGGGTGGGCTGTGATGCGGTAGGCACGTGGCACGGTGTACCGGATGCCCGTTTGGTATCTCGGGAACCCTGTTCACATCGTTTGGGGCTGTGAGCGAAACTCCGGCCGGATCTCCTCATGGATGGAACCCGAATAGGCGATAAACCTGGACTAGAGACTTGAGTGTTTAGGTAGGTCGTGGTCTACACCCACGTCGGCTTTCGCTTGAAGTCTGCCGAGCACATGTCGTGTGCAGACGCTAAGTGGTGGAAACATGTATGAAGAAGTACACCCCTGCAGGGTTAACATCATCTATTCGAATAGCCGTGTCCGCGGAAAAGGACTTCTGGGTTGCTTATATCAGTTCATAGACAAGTGGAAGTGGATACTCTAAAATACGCAAGATAAGCGTGAGTGCTATGGATGGCGTTCTCGTAGGGAGACGGGAGCGGATCCATAGTGGTGTATTGATATGGTGAATATGTGGACTCGTGTGCGCCACCTCAAAAGAGTTACTCGCAGTCGTAGTTCAGGATAGCCACCGAGTCAAAGCTGGCTTGCTGCAGTTAAACCCCACCATCCCCTTTGTTGATAATGATGCATATGTAGATAGTTCTGATGTAAGTCTTGCTGGGTACATTTGTACTCACGTTTGCCTATTTTATGTTTTTGCAGAGAGACTTCGGTCTTGCTAGTAGTTTCACGTGGACTTCGACGTTTAGCTTGATACCTCAGCTACGATCTTGTGCCCTCGGCAGGATCTGGTAGATAGTCAGGCTTCTTAGCCTTTTTCAGTTATAGATGTCTGTACTCAGACATGATAGCTTCCGCTTGTGCTTTGACTTGTATGCTCTGATTGTTGGGTCATGAGACCCATGGTTGTAATATCTCGCTCCTCGGAGCCTATTGAATAGATTACTTGAGTCATAGAGTCATGTTGTGATGCCATGTTGTATTTGCACATATCGAGCATATTGTGTGTATGTTATTGAAATGCTTGGTATGTGTGGGATCTGACCATCTAGTTGTTTATCTTTAGTAGCCTCTCTTACGGGGAAATATCTCCTAGTGTTTCCACCGAGCCATGGTAGCTTGCTACTGCTCCGGAACACTTAGGCTGGCCGGCATGTGTCCTTCTTCGTTCCTGTGTCTGTCCCTTCGGGGAAATGTCACGCGGTGAATACCGGAGTCCTGTTAGCCGCTACAGCCCGGTTCACCGGAGTCCTGCTAGCCCAGTGCTACAGCCTGGATTCACTCGCTGATGACCGACACGTTCGATGCTAGGTCATGGATGCCTGTCCCTGTAAGTCTGTGCCGCTTTGGGTTTACGACTAGCCATGTCAGCCCGGGCTCCTTATCATATGGATGCTAGCGACACTGTCATATACGTGTGCCAAAAGGCGCAAACGGTCCCGGGCAAAGGTAAGGCGACACCCGTGGGAATACCGTGCGTGAGGCCGCAAAGTGATATGAGGTGTTACATGCTAGATCGATGTGGCATTGAGTCGGGGTCCTGACAGTGTTGGTATCAGAGCTTGACTGCCTGTAGGATTACCAAGCCAAACTGGTCGAAGTTGAGTCTAGAAATTCTTTAGTTATATAAGGGAATTGATTGTGGGATGGAACGTAAGGCTCTTTTTACTCCTTATACCTCATGGCCTTCTGATCTGAGTCATCATCTTCTCTTCTACGGGGATTAAGAACTAGGCTTTCTCTTCTTTCTATCAGGATCACGTGTTACTAATCCGTAGACTTATCAGATTGTTGGATTTAAGCTTGAGTTCAGTTTCTACTACTTCCGTATGTTAATTGTTGATCTCGAAACCTTGATATTGTGCTTCTGAGTGGTTATGCCACCTTTTTTGTGAATGTCTCAAATCTTTTCTGAGCATTTACAGTCGTTATGCTGTCCGAGTCATCCCAGGTTTCTAAGTAGTCTGATGCATTTGCAAATCCTTTTCCTCTGGTTTCAATGTCTTTTAGGCCAGGTTAATCACACAAATTGTTGAGTTGAGGTACTCTACTGCCTCGACCTTTATGTTGGAGTTATTATTATGACCCTAGGTGTATTAGGGAGTCACCTAGTAATCTAGCAATGTTTTGTGATCCCCAGTGTGATGATTCTGGCTTTTATTCTCAAAAGCATCCCGTGATGCCACTTAGTAGTAGGTATTCTATTCCTTGGGCTTTGAACCCGAGATTCACTCTACTTACCTCATGTTGATAGTGTTTGCTAGTTCCTTCAGGATATTAGTAACTTTGCGATAGTCCTCGAGGTCCGTGGTATTTCCTTCTTCCAAATACTATGAACCTCTTATGGCAGATGTTTATTGGATCAAAAGATCACAATTAGAGTACTCTTGAGGAGTTCTCCATTCATAAATTGTGACTCTGCCAGTTCTACCTTTCTGCATGGGTTATCCGGAAGAAATATGTTGAACTTGGTTCGACATACTAATCTATGCATCCACAACTCAGAAAGTTATATGTTCCTTTGAGTTGTTCTCTTTAGTTGCATTCTGACCCTCGTCTATCAATTGATAGTCAAGAGTATGCGTGCGTTCGTTCATTGATGCCTATGACTCTTGTGGTCTGTCAAGCCATTCCATTCTGGAATGACTTGGAGAAACAAACTCCAGTACCTCTTCCATATCTAGGATTGGGTCAAAGCAATTGTGCTCCGCAGATCAAATGCCAGCCCAGTTTTTGGTTCTGTTCTACCTTGGAGTATTACCCCCTTTATGTCAGAATTGTCATGAGAACTGCACCAACTCTCGTGAATTTTGACGTAGTGATACTTCTCACCATCAATACTCATTCCTCGGTTCCGTGTGGTTATAACCGGAATGTCGACAAGTGAATCGTGATGTGTGAAATCAATACGCCTAGCAACCTCATTGCTGGGTAGTTAAAGGACAATAATTTCATTCTTAGTGTGTTGGTTATTGAATCATCATTCTAAGGTTGATCGTGCTACCTAGTCCTTATTTCTGGTTCACTCCTCGATCGATGAGTTAGGATTATCTCAAATCCTTGATCTATCGATCATGTCGTCTTGCCCTGAAAAGCAAGATTGTTCTCGAGCTTAGTAACATATCGGTGGTTCGTGATTTTCCGAAGATCTTCTCGGAAATACTACCAGGTCGTCACCTGACCGTTATGTTGAGCCCGTGATCAAGTTGGTTTCTTATGAACCACCTTCTTTCCAAGAATCGGTGTTAGATATCCCTGAGCTAGTTGGTTAAGCTGGACAACAACTTGGAGAGTTGGAAGATAAAAACTTGTCTGACTTAGTTCGTTCCAAAGGGATATTCTTGTGTAGTGTGTGTTGAAGAAAGATGATATCTTCATCGATTGGTCCCTGTGATCAGTTGCTGGACCTATTGTCTTATCAATCCCTTGATTTGAGTGTGGGCTATCTCAAATCAAATCAGTACCAACGATGCTCGTAATGTTGTCTTACTCGTGGTTGATCCCTCGAGCATACACCCTTACATCTTTGGTCTGACCAATGCTATCACTTGTTCACTGAACTATGGAATTCCTTTTAAAAGGAAACCCGGATGAATTGTTGTTGAGCCCATTGAAAACATCCTTATTCCCTCCATGATTTTGTTGAACATTAAGTTAGTGTTGGAAGCTTTTGAAAGCATTTCTTCATGCTAGTTCATGGAGCAAATGTTCGGATGTAAGAAGTGACTTCCTCCAGTCCATGTGCATTTGATGCAAGTTGCCGCCGTGGATTCGAGAAAGTCAATGTTGTTTCCTTTGGAATCATCCCAAATCAGTCATGCATACGTGCGAAGTATTCTGTGGTTCGGAGACTTGCAACCTCCATTCTATATGGGTCCCTAGCACACCAAGCCACTGATTGATTTGTTCAAGATTAATAAGTTTTAAGTGCTAGTCCCGAAGGTACCAGACGGATTTGTACAAAACTTCGATATCCTCGCTGATGGTTCCCAACCAGAACTCGGTAGTGTTTTATTATAAGACTACTTTGTGTTCATGCTTGTCTGGGACAACGTGTTCACTTGTTTGTAGCAGAACCAGCTCATGTTTTGGAGCTTGCTATCGTAGTTCATTCCCCGAGAATCTCGCAACGTCTTCTCGTCAATTTGTGTTGCAAACTTCCGTTATTCTTCCTAGCCTCGATGAGTCTGGAATATCCTGACACCAACCAGATCTGAATCTCAGGCAGATATGATGGTTGGCATATTTCCCAAGAATTATAATATTGGTCGCGCGATAACCGGTAAAGTGGATGTCGTGGCCAACACACCCAGCCGGAAGACCTGTTATTATAATATCTTGATTGATAAAGTTGGCCACCTCCCCATAGGGATTTCGTAGGATTACTCCCTAGTTGCCCCTATGGATTTCTGTGTTCCGAAGTCCGACCTTTTTACTTGATGTCCTAGATATCAAACCATATCTATGGGTGGGTTACACTAGCACATCAAGGAGAACACTAGAAGCGGAGTGCTAAATGTCTCTCGGTCGATCATCCAGATTTTTATTTCCTTGGCCTCGCTAAGGTGAAATCTGAGAAGGTGTTATCTTCCTTTGCATCTGCATCATCCATCATTAGCCATCATGGTAGCAAGTTGTGTTTCCAGGACCCTTGACACGGATGTTGGTAAAACCTTGATGAATATGGAAATGCTCAAGTTCTTGAGAGCACGCACAAGCGTTACGTGTTATCATCGGCTCTAACTGGGATTACTCTCAGTTTCCTCGGCAATGCTATGATCTTTTCAAACAGTGAATTCACTCTCTATTGTTGGGTTCTTCCCCAGTTACTGGAATCATTCCCAGCATTTGCATTTTGTTCCCAGCTTGCACCGCCAATGTGCCATTCTACCATGGGTCTCTTCCATTTCCGGTGATAAGCAAATTCATCCATTGCGTTGTCTTCAACAAGGTAACCCACATCATCCAAGTCCGAGTATGCCATTCTACCGACCCCCTCCAAACGATCGCTCGAGAATTGCCTTAGGCTGGTTTAAAGAGTTTCAATGATCTCTGAATTAGAAGTAATTCTTTTTGCCACTTAAGGGGATATCTCTACGAGTCACCTTCCCTAAGGTGTATCGTTATGGTATCATGGCAACTCAACTCCTCGCTACGTTGACAATCGATTACCACCTTCTTAAGCGTGAAATTGTTGTCTACCTAGTGAACCTTTGTCATCCGCTTCTTTCCACCCCTCTTGATGTGTATCTCGTGTCTCAACCCGAGAGATGGTCCTATGTCTCATTTCGTGAGTTGTTCGATCTTCGAGGAGATCGACCCTTCTAGAGTCTCCTTCTCTCTAGGTCATGTTGGCAGGATTTCTCAGAGCAAGACTTCAAGACAATAATGGTGAATGAATCAACGTTCAATTGAAGTGCACCCTGGATCGTGAAGATTATACTAGTCTGCGTTACCCCTTCACCTTACCCTACGCTTGAATCTCGAGACGAGATTCTTGTTTAGTGGGGGTGAGTTGTCACATCCCTAGTTCCGACAATGTCTAGTGCATGCATTAGAGTGTTACATCATGTTTAAATTTCATTTAAACCTGAGATGGGGATTGACTAAGCCCTAACACCAAATGAATTCAACTAGGGTCAAAATAAAACCTTTTTTTTCATTGAACTCAAAATGTCCTCTAAAAATGTTCAACATTTCTGGGTTGAGGTGGAAGCATCTACCAAAAATGGTTTATATTTTTGCAGGGCATATTTGGTCACTGAATTAAACCATATTGTATTTGACTTTGGGCATTTAAATACTATAAATAATTTAAATGTTCAAATAAATGTTGGAAATTGTTAGGGGTCACTGAAATAATTCAGAAAGCACCCATAACTGTTTCCAGGATTTTATAAAATGATTTGATATTTTAAATCAATCAATATCAAACTGCAGAAAATAGAAAAGATAAAACAGAACAGAATTATAAAAGAGAGAGAGAAAGATCCGTACCTGGGCCACTTACCTGTAGCCGGCCCAGCTCCCCCACCTGGCGGCCCAGCCCACCTCCTCCCCCTTGTCTTCTTCCTCCCCTCGCACCGAAGCAGCCCGGTGGCGAGCGCCGATGCCGCTCGGCCACCTCCTGCTTCCACCGAGGCGTTCCCGAGCCTCCCCCTCACGCCACGCACCTTCCCCTCGCCCGCTGCACCTCCCCTCTCTTCCCCTGGACCCCGTTCTCTCCTCTGCTTTCCTCCCTGCACGCGCCCGAGCGGAGCTCATCGTCGCCGACGCCGTTCGCCGTAGCCACCGTGCTCCTCGCTGCCACCCGAAGTACCCAGGAGATCCGCCTCGACCAACTCTTCCTCCTCGCCGAGAAGCGCACGGCGGGAGCCCCTGCAACGTCGCCACCGCCGGCTTCTTCAACCTCGGGACCGCCGGCCATCTTCGTCAAATTTGTCGGCTCGGGTGCCTCCCCGAGCTCCCAAGGCCACCGTCGCAACCCCTGTGAGCTACTCTTCCATTCCCCCTCCTCCTCGCGCTCGTTCCCGTACCCTAGTCGCCTTTCCGCCGGACCCGAGAGCTCGCCGCCGCCGTGCCTCGTCACCACCGTGGCTGGAGCCGTTGCAGCTCGAAGCCGAGCACACCACCGCACTCAACACGTCTCCAGGAGCCCGTAGCCGCCACTAGCTTCCCCTCCCGTGCCCCGAACGCCAACCCCGACCTCGCCCGAGCTCCGGCCGCCGCAAAAGAGCTCGCCGCCGGCAGCTCCGGCCACCCCAGCCTCTGCCACCACCACCGTTGGATGCGCCACTCCACCCTCTCCCCGTAGCTGCTCCCTGCGCGCCAAAAGAGCCCCTGTAGTTGGTTTCCGACGCGCACCACCGCGTCTGGCCTCGCCGGCGTCAAGCCGCCGGTGGGTCTGACCCACGTTGACCACGGCGGGACCCCCCCTCTCTGGGTCGATGACAGGTGGGGCCAGCCCCCCTGTTAATTAGTTTAGTTATTTTATTTTAACTACCCCTCTGCTGACACTGACAGGTGGGCCCCCGCCATCAGGTGATTAGCTTAAGCTAATCACCACCTAATCTAACCCCAGAGCCACTGACATGTGGGCCCTAGTGCCCTAATCCTTAATTAAACTAAAATAAACCCCCCTGTTTAACCTGTGACGCTGACATATGGGTCCCACAGGTCAGGTTTGACCTGGAGGCGCCCTGTTGACCTGCTGACGTCAAGGTGATGTCATGCTGACGCATTAAATGATTTTCTGGATTTAAAATAAATCAGGAAATTCCAGAAAATTGTATAAACTTCAATAAATCATAGAAAATTAACCGTAACTCCAAATTAAATAAATTATATATGAAAAATTATCAGAAAAATTCAAGGAATCCATCTGTACTATTTTCATGCATGTTAGAACAACTTATAGCTGCTGTTTAGCACAAATCAATTAAGGGCATTTAAATAATCACATATGGAGTTTGAATTTGAATCTTGTATTCAAACCAACTTCATTTAATCTGTTGCTAGTTGCATTAGCTCAAAACACATTCATTTTGCCATGTCATGATCATGCATCATATTGTGCATTGCATTGATTGTGTTCCCTTCTGTGTTGCCGGTATTTGTCCCCTCTCGATAGACGTGATACCGATGATGTGATCGTTGACACTGATGAAGACTCAATGTTATCTTCAGAAGTGCCAGGCAAGCAAAACCCCCTTGTTCATTCCGATACAATCCTACTCTCTCGCTCCTGCTCTCTTTTACTGCATTAGGACAACAACGATTCAACTGTTACTTGCTGCGGTAGCTGAACCCCTTCATCCTCTGCATGACCTGTCATTGCCACAGTAAATAGATGAAACCCACTAGCATGAGTAGGAGTTGTTTGAGCCCTGTTGTGCCTACTCATTCATGTTTGTTTGTCATGCCTGCTATTGCTTAGAGTTGAGTCAGGTCTGATTCATCGGGGATGAATCAGAGGCGTGTGAACATGTCCTACTGTGTGTGAGCTAAGTGTGTGAACACGATTTGGTAAAGGTAGCGGTGAGAGGCCATGTAGGAGTACATGGTGGGTTGTCTCATTGTAGCCGTCCTCAGGAACTGAGTTCTGTGTTTGTGATCCATGATTCAGCTACTACCATACATTGGGCCCTGAAATATGACCCCGCTCGACTTCTTATTCACCCTTGTCCTCTGTCCAGGAGTTGCAAGTAGTTTCTGGTGTTTGTAGTATGCTGGAGGCCGTGGACAGCGCTGACCGTAGGGGTGGGCTGTGATGCGGTAGGCACGTGGCACGGTGTACCGGATGCCCGTTTGGTATCTCGGGAACCCTGTTCACATCGTTTGGGGCTGTGAGCGAAACTCCGGCCGGATCTCCTCATGGATGGAACCCGAATAGGCGATAAACCTGGACTAGAGACTTGAGTGTTTAGGTAGGTCGTGGTCTACACCCACGTCGGCTTTCGCTTGAAGTCTGCCGAGCACATGTCGTGTGCAGACGCTAAGTGGTGGAAACATGTATGAAGAAGTACACCCCTGCAGGGTTAACATCATCTATTCGAATAGCCGTGTCCGCGGAAAAGGACTTCTGGGTTGCTTATATCAGTTCATAGACAAGTGGAAGTGGATACTCTAAAATACGCAAGATAAGCGTGAGTGCTATGGATGGCGTTCTCGTAGGGAGACGGGAGCGGATCCATAGTGGTGTATTGATATGGTGAATATGTGGACTCGTGTGCGCCACCTCAAAAGAGTTACTCGCAGTCGTAGTTCAGGATAGCCACCGAGTCAAAGCTGGCTTGCTGCAGTTAAACCCCACCATCCCCTTTGTTGATAATGATGCATATGTAGATAGTTCTGATGTAAGTCTTGTTGGGTACATTTGTACTCACGTTTGCCTATTTTATGTTTTTGCAGAGAGACTTCGGTCTCGCTAGTAGTTTCACGTGGACTTCGACATTTAGCTTGATACCTCAGCTACGATCTTGTGCCCTCGGCAGGATCTGGTAGATAGTCAGGCTTCTCAGCCTTTTTCAGTTATAGATGTCTGTACTCAGACATGATAGCTTCCGCTTGTGCTTTGACTTGTATGCTCTGATTGTTGGGTCATGAGACCCATGGTTGTAATATCTCGCTCCTCGGAGCCTATTGAATAGATTACTTGAGTCATAGAGTCATGTTGTGATGCCATGTTGTATTTGCACATATCGAGCATATTGTGTGTATGTTATTGAAATGCTTGGTATGTGTGGGATCTGACCATCTAGTTGTTTATCTTTAGTAGCCTCTCTTACGGGGAAATGTCTCCTAGTGTTTCCACCAAGCCATGGTAGCTTGCTACTGCTCCGGAACACTTAGGCTGGCCGGCATGTGTCCTTCTTCGTTCCTGTGTCTGTCCCTTCGGGGAAATGTCACGCGGTGAATACCGGAGTCCTGTTAGCCGCTACAGCCCGGTTCACCAGAGTCCTGCTAGCCCAGTGCTACAGCCTGGATTCACTCGCTGATGACCGACACGTTCGATGCTGGGTCATGGATGCCTGTCCCTGTAAGTCTGTGCCGCTTTGGGTTTACGACTAGCCATGTCAGCCCGGGCTCCTTATCATATGGATGCTAGCGACACTGTCATATACGTGTGCCAAAAGGCGCAAACGGTCCCGGGCAAAGGTAAGGCGACACCCGTGGGAATACCGTGCGTGAGGCCGCAAAGTGATATGAGGTGTTACATGCTAGATCGATGTGGCATTGAGTCGGGGTCCTGACATTCTATGAATTCTTTTATGTATGATTGAGTTATATTTGCAAGTCTCTTTGAATTATCCTTTTGGTTTGGCCAACTAGATTGGTAGTTCTTGCAATGGGAGAAGTGCTTAGCTTTGGGTTCAATCTTGCGGTGTCCTTTCCCAGTGATAGAAGGGGCAGCAAGGCACGTATTGTATTGTTGCCATCGAGGATAACAAGATGGGTTTTTTTATCATATTGCATGAATTTATCCCTCTACATCATGTCATCTTGCTTAAGGCATTACTATGTTTTTAACTTAATACTCTAGATGCATGCTGGATAGCGGTCGATGAGTGGAGTAATAGTAGTAGATGCAGAATCGTTTCGATTTACTTGTCTCGGACGTGATGCCTATATACATGATCATACCTAGATATACTCATCACTATGCTCAATTCTGTCAATTGCTCAACAGTAATTTGTTCACCCACCGTAGAATATCTATGCTCTTGAGAGAAATCACTAGTGAAACCTATGGCCCCCGGGTCTATTCTCATCATATCAATCTCCATTACTTTATTACATGCTTTGTTTTTACTTTGCCTTTTACTTTTCACTTTGCATCTATCTATCAAAAATACCAAAAATATTATTTATCATCTCTATCAGATCTCACTCTCGTAAGTGACCGTGAAGGGATTGACAACCCCTAATCGCGTTGGTTGCGAGGAGCTATCGTTTTCTGTAGGTACGAGGGACTTGTGCATGGTCTCCTACTGGATTGATTCCTTGGTTCTCAAAAACTAAGGGAAATACTTATGCTACTTTGCTGCATCATCCTCTCCTCTTAGGGGAAATCCAACGCAGTGCTCAAGAGGTAGCAAGAAGAATTTCTAGCACCGTTGCCGGGGAGGCTCACGGAAGCAAGTGAACAATACCAAGTACCCATCACAATCCCTATCTCTCGCATTACATTATTTGCCATTTGCCTCTCGTTTTCCTCTCCCCCACTTCACCCTTGCCGTTTTCTTCGCCCTCTCTTTCCCTATCTCCTCCTCTCTTTCCCATTTGCCTTTTCCCATTGCCTTTTTGTTTGCTCGTGTGCTAGTTTGCTTGCTTGTTGTCATGGCTAATCTCATATCTTCTCCGTTATCTCCCGAGAATGAAGTTCTAAATTTTAAACAAAGGGAGGGAGAAAATCTAAAGGACGCTTGGTATAGAATTTGCAATGCTCAAAATAGATCTACTAGGAAGCAATCTACTTCAGTTCATCTTCGTAATTTTTACGTAGGTGCTAATCCTTGGTATAGATATATCCTTGATACCATTACCAGAGGGAATTTCTTGGGTAGCCATACTTTTGATTCTTATAATGCTTTAATAGATTTATTTGGCTCACCGCCTCTTTTATTAATGGAACTATGTTAACTTTGGAGCGTGTTATGCAAAGACTTGAAACTATTGAGAATAAAGTTGCTACCATTGAATCAATTGAAAATCTTGATAAAAAGATCCACAGTCAAATTACTCAATATGGATCTAAGGTAGTGTCGGTGTCAAAACCGGCGGATCTCGGGTAGTGGGTCCCGAACTGTGCGTCTAGGCGGATGGTAACAGGAGACAAGGGACACGATGTTTTTACCCAGGTTCGGGCCCTCTCGATGGAGGTAAAACCCTACTCCTGCTTGATTAATATTTGTGATATGGGTAGTACAAGAGTAGATCTACCACGAGATCAGAGAGGCTAAACCCTAGAAGCTAGCCTATGGTATGATTGTTGTTCGTCTTACGGACTAAAACCCTCCGGTTTATATAGGCACCAAAGAGGGTTAGGGTTACACAGAGTCGGTTACAATGGTAGGAGATCTACATATCTGTATCGCCAAGCTTGCCTTCCACGCCAAGGAAAGTCCCATCCGGACACGGGACGAAGTCTTCAATCTTGTACCTTCATAGTCCAGGAGTCCGGCCAAAGTTGATAGTTCAGCTATCCGGACACCCCCTAATCCAGGACTCCCTCAGGTAGGAATGACTTTGAAAAATATTAAAGAAAAAGAACCCATAGTTAATGAGAAAATAAATCTAGATTCCACAAGAACCCATAGTTATTCACCCTTTTTCTTCCGTTCAAAACACTCCAAGTTCGTCTACTAAAAATACTAATCTTATTTATGTTCCTAAGAATAAGGGTGAATCATCTAGTAAGGAAACTGCGGATCTTAAATCTATAAGTGTTCATCCCAATCTTTTTACCATCATTAAGGAACCATTTGCTATAAGTGAATTTTTCGATCTTTTTCCTGAAAATTTGACAATTACTAGAAAGAAAATTCTAAAGGAGGTAGATGCCTCATTGAAGAATTGCCTTCAAAAGATGGCAATACCTAGATCTATCCTCGCTTTTATGCCTAGCTAGGGGGCGTTAAACGATAGCGCTTGTTGGGAGGCAACCCAATTTTTTTTGTTTTTTTGCTTTTGCTTCTGTTTAGGAATAAATAATCCATCTAGCCTCTGTTTGGATGTGGTTTTATGTTTTAATTAGTGTTTGTGCCAAGTAGAACCTATAGTATAACCTACGATGATAGTTGATTTGATTCTGCTGAAAAACAGAAACTTTGCACGCACGAATATAATTTTCTTAAATCACAGGAACGTGCTTTTGCGTTGATTAGTTTTGCTGCTGATCAATAAATAAATTTTCCAGGACTTCCTATTTTGGTAGAATTTTTAGAGTTCCAGGAGTTTGCGTTAGTTACATATTAGTACAGACTATTCTGTTTTTGACAGATTCTGTTTTGCGTGTGTTGTTTGCTTATTTTGATGAATCTATGGCTAGTAATATAGTTTATAATCCATAGAGAAGTTGGAATACAGTAGGTTTAACACCAATATAACTAAAGAATGAGTTCATTACAGTACCTTGAATTAGTCTTTTGTTTTCTTTCTCTAACGGAGCTCACGAGATTTCTATTGAGTTTTGTGTTGTGAAGTTTTCAAGTTTTGGGTGAATTCTTTTCATGGATTATGGAACAAGGAGTGGCAAGAGCCTAAGCTTGGGGATGCCCATGGCACCCCCAAGATAATCCAAGGACACCAAAAAGTCAAAGCTTGGGGATGCCCCGGAAGGCATCCCCTCTTTCGTCCACTTCCATCGGTAATTTACTTGGAGCTATATTTTTATTCACCACATGATATGTGTTTTGCTTGGAGCGTCTTGTATTATTTGCGTCTTTGCTTGTTAGTTTACCACAATCATCCTGTCGGGGAGGCTGATTCCACCAACACCTATGGGGACAGGGCCCCTTTCAGTTCGGTGAGGGCGGAGGCCGCACAAAGAGCGGATCGAGGCGGTACACGCGAGCGGTTTTTACCCAGCTTTGGGCCGCACGGATGCGTAAAACCCTACTGCTGCTTGTTTGTGTGTATTGAATTCTTGCTTAGGAGCGACGGACGCTGCCCGACTGAGCGTGAGAGTGTCTCTGGTGTTTTGAATGAGCCGAACTGGCCGAACCCCCTCTCCCAACCCCTTCTACATTGCTCCTGGGCCTCCTTTTATACTTTCAAGGGGTCACCGACAGGGGGCAACATAGACAAGAAGGGTAAAAATGGAAAAGGATGCGGTAGGTGCAGCTACCGCTACTGTGGATACAGTGCACCCTACCTAACTCTGACGGCAGGGGACAAAGGCATTAAATGCCTGTCTGAGTTGCCTAAACAGTGCAAAAAGTGACCGTTAGGAGCGCCACCGTTTGCCACGATGGCCCTCTCTTCATCTCCGCTTGCCACCTCGCACCCCTAGCTGCACAGCCTCCTGCCACGTGTGCTTGGGAGAGTCCTAGAGCGACACGCTAGCAGGTGTGCTGGAGCGCGGGCACGAAGTGGGGGTTTCCCGCGGCAAGCTCCTTGCCGCGGTCGTTGTCTTGTCGTGTTTGGGAGCTTGTCGCTCACCGGGCCTTGCCGGGACGCATGGCGCGTCACGGCAAGCTTTCTTGGTATGCCTTGAGTGGCCTTCCCGGCAAGCTCCTCTTGCTGGGGTCTTGTCTCTTCCCGGCAAGATCCTCTTGCCAGGGCCTGGGTTGGCCTTCCCGGCAAGCTCCTCTTGCCGGGGCCTTGGTTTGAGTACTTTGTTCTTGAATGGTCTTCGAGGGAGCCACGGAGGGTCTTGGCGGTCACCCGGCAAGCCTTGCCGCGGGGCGCTGCAACTTCCCGTGCACGAGTTCGGGATACTAGGGTACCCCTACTCTAGTACACCGACAGGAGCCCCCGGCCTGGGCCATACACGGTGCCGAGCGCTATTGGGCCAGGCCCAAAACAGTGCACGGGCACGCGCGGCCTAGGTCATGCCGCATATCTCTCCGCTCCCACCGCGCACGCCCAGAACGGCACGCGTCAAACGCGGCGTCGTGGGAGAGATCGTGGGAGGTTGTTTATTTGGAAGGCCGAAACGTCCGCCCCGTCCCTCTTTACAAGCAGGGGAAACAGGGGCATTTCCTCCATCTTCGTCATTCGCTGTTGCAATCTCAGAAACCTCCGCCGCCCTCCTTCGCTTTCAAAGTCGAAAGAGAGCAGCGCTCCGCTCCCGTCGCCGCCGCCACTACCGGCGCCGTCGATCTCCCCCACCGCCTTCGCCATGGCTCCGAAGCCCGGAAAGGGGAAGGCCGCGAAAGCTGTGAAGTCGACCGAAGTGCAGCGGCTTGAGGTGCTGCGGAAAGAGCGGGCCACCTTCCTCCCTGAGCTCTCCGCAAAGGATCTGAGGGAGTGGTACTATCTCTTCTGGTCGACGGAGACACGGGCGCATCCGCGCACGAAGGTACTCTCCGCCATCACCTCGCAAGAAGCTCCAGTTGGCGGGTACCCTTTCTTTGCCGTGTTCTTCTACTGCGGGCTCTGCCCGCCATTTTCTGATTTCTTTTGTGACATCATGAACAACTACGGGTTCCACCTCCTTGATTTTACCCCCAATGCCGTCTTGACCATGGCAGTTTTCGCCCATCTATGCGAAAACTTTATCGGAGTCCACCCCAACGTAGCTCTCTTCCGCCATTTCTTCATGCCCCGTGTCGAGAGAGGGGAACCCCTTGCCGAGGGGATCGCCTGGATCTCGCGGGCTGGCAATAAGGAGACCTATCTGGAGGGGGAGCTCCGCAGCAAGTGGGATGAGTGGAGAGCAAACTGGTGCTGGGTAGTAGAGGAGAACCCGCAGCCGTTCACCACCCTGCGCCAAGCCCCAGCAGTGCGAGGCAATGATTGGAGCGCCCTGTCCGCGGACGATGACAAGTTGACGATTGCCACCACCCGGATCTTGCGCCTCAGGCTTGCCGGGTTGACTGTAGGAGCTGTCGGCGCAGATTTCCTCCGTCGCCGCATCACCCCTCTGCAGGCGAAGGGGAGACCCGCCTGGGAATTTGGAGGCCCGGCGGACATCATGAGGTTGCGCCCAGGCCTCAACTTCAATTTCACCGTCATAGAATTGGACGGGATACTTAAGGAAATATTCAAGCACGACCCGTAGCATCCCGAGTGGTTCAGGTTGCCGGCAGGCGTCGTGCCTCTGTGTAACAACTCCTCGCGCGACCGCATCTGCGCAATGATGCCGTTGTGTGATTCGCACGGGATCGCTCCAACTTGGCAAGAGCCCGCCGGCGACGTCGTGCAGCAGTTCCTCGACAGCCTAGTGGAGGTGGCGGTCAATGCTGACGAGAAGAAGTTCCTCACCTGCGACACCACTGATCAAGAGATGGAGCGCATCGCCACCAGGGCGGAAGAGGCGGCGGCAGCCGCAGCCGCTGGCGAATTTGGGTTCACGGTGGAGGAAGCGGACGCGGCATCGGCGATGAGTCTTGCTGAGCGGGAGTGGCCCGAAGACGAAGAAGAGCTTGCTGCGCCTGACGCCGAGTTGAGTGAGCTCGCCGAGGGTGAGAGCGGCCCGCCATCTCCGGGGAGCTTGCCAGAAACAGGGCCCGGAACGCAGCCCCCAGTGCAGCCGAGAAGGCACCTCCGCAGGGTCGGGGACGCAGCAGGGGGGCAAGCTGGTCAACAGACGCAGCGCCGCGCGACGCGCTCCGCCGCGGCAAGTATGGTTGCCGCGGGTGTGCCTCCCGCCGTAGTGGTGACTGGGGCGGGGTCATCTCGGGCTGGCGCCGCAGTCCCCGCCAAGCGGCCAAGGGGACCCACCCCTCCACCTCGTCGCGCCGGAAGTGGGCCGAACTTCGACCTCTCCGCGCTCAGCTCCGACGAGGAGGAAGAAGAAGAAGAGTAAGATTCCCTTGCTTGTTCTTGTAGTTCTTCAACTTGCTGATCTTGTCTTGCATCGGATCTGATCCACCCTGGGATCTTCTTTTCAGGAATCTGGCCCAGAGGGCAGCGAAGAGGGCCAAGGCTCAGGTGGTGGTCATCGAGGACGAGCCCGCTGCGACGACAGGAGGCGCACCCGAGACCACCTTGCCGGATCCGGCCATCACTTCGCAGAGCAGCCCCCAGCGCAGCCCCCAGTGTAAGCCTACGGTTTACTTTATGCTTCTGGGTGCGCGTGGTTGCTCTTTTCCTTTGTTGACATCTGATCACTGGTTTGTTTGCGCAGGAGCAGAACAGCTTCATCAGGAGGGCGTGGTGATCTCCTCCGACTCGTCGTCTGCTTCGACTACGCCGCCAAGGGCGGACTCCCCGGCAAGGGACCGTCCTCCGGTAAGGGAGGAGCCTCCGGCAAGGGAGGAGTCTCCGGCAAGGGACAGCCCTAACGATCCGCCGGTGGTGGAGGTCACGACGGCAGATCCTAGCACAGGTAGCCCTTCTTGCCCGAAACTTTCCTTGTAGTCTTCTGCTGATTTCTCTTCTCGGACACTTGTTTGATTTCTCCTTCTTCTCTGGTCGTCAGACCCACCCTCCACGGATCCGATGGAGACCGAGGCGGGCGGCGAGGAGGACGCTCACGGCAATACTGAAGATGCCGCAGCCACCGAAGAAGGAGCCGGCGCTGACGTGCCCGCCGGCGAAGAGGCCGCCAAGACTGCTGCCGAAGAAGCCGGCGGGGGATCTGGCGATCGCACTGACGGCCCTGAGGCCGCAGGAGCGCCAGGCGCTGCACCGACCGCCGATCCCTCCGCCGCTGCCGCAGCACCAGGCTCCGAGGAGCCCCAGCCCGGCGCCTATCTGAAGGCTGGCGAGGGCATCTTCATCAAGCTCCCCTGGGCATCGAGCTCCAGGGCGCCGATGGAAGGAGAAGCTCTGGATGGGGAGGTGCTTGCCTCCGCCGGGTTGTCGATCAACGACGCGCCGGGAAGCAGCAGTGAAGAGCCCGAGGAGGAGCGGCTGCTGCGGAGGATGCTGGCGCTCTACCGCGCCCGTCAAGTCAAGTTGGAGTCCCGGGAAGCGCTTGCCGCAAGGGCGAGCGTGGACATAGAGAAGCGTGCGGAGGAGCTCCGGGGTTTTTGCCAAGAAACTCTCTGGGCCTTGGCGGAGGAGCGGGAGCAGCTTGCTGAGGAGCGGAAGGCCTTCCTCCTCGAGAAGGCCGAAGCTGAAGAGCAGTGGTGGCTCATCGGCGAAAAGCTGTACGCGCGAGAAGGCGAGCTGACTCAGCGGAAAGTGAACCTCGACAGCCACGAAGAGGAGCTTGCCGCGCGCGAACGGGCACTTGGCGGGTCGCTCCAAGAGGCAAAGGATGTGGCTGCGGCTGCCGAGGCCGCCAAGAAAGAATTGGAGGCAAAGGTGGCGCAGCTAGAAGCTGATCTGAAGGTTGGTGGCGAAGAGCTTGCCGCGCTCAAGCTAGAGCGCGAGAAGGACGCCCTTGCCCACGGTGAGCTGCAGGGCCGACTCGCCGAGAGGGGCAAGGAACTGAGCGCCGCCAAGGATTCCAACGCAGATCTGACACTGAAGCTGGCCACCTTGACGGAGATGTTGGACAGCGCCAGGAAACGGGAGGCAGACTTGAAGAAGGACATCGAGGCCAACGAGGCGCTGCTAGCAAGGGCCGCCGAAACCCAGAATCTTCTCAGATATACTGTGGAGCTCTGGACGGAGGGCCTCGTGAACATTGCTGCAGTCATCGAAGAGGAGCTGGTGCAATTGGGGGTGGAAGGCTTCGGGTACTCCTCCGACGAGAACCTCCAACCCAGCGCCAAGCTCACTTTGTTCTTCAAAGGCTTGGCGGCGGCGCTCCAGCAACTCCGGGAATGGATCCCAAAGCAGTTGGCTGACGAATCACGCTCGATTTGCGCCGGAGTTCTGGAGAAGGTGCTGGTGAAGGTGGCCTTCCGCAATCCGGGCCTCAACCTCACCAACGTCCTCAAGAAGCTGCCAGCAGACGTTGATCTTGACGCACTTAAGGCCCTCGTCGCACCCATTGTGGACAGGGTGAACGAGGTCAAAAGGGTTGACGGCGGTCGCGTAGATTAGGCCGTCCGTTTTCTTCTTCTCTTGTCGCTGCCAGTCATGTCATGGGAACACTTTATTAGAGGCGCGACAAGTTATTTTTGTAATATAACTCTATCTTAGGCAACAAATAGCTGTGTTACTTCCTTTACTCGACTCTTGGCTTTGTATGGTTCTGCCCTACGCTTTCTAGGGAAACTTGCCGGCGCAGGTACCCTTGCCGCGAGCGCCGAGTGCGGAACTTCAGCAGCCTGCTGGCGGGGTCGCTACCGACAAGCAACCTTGTCGCAACTAGTTGCAGCTCACTTAAGTTGTTGAGCGGACTTGAAACAAAGTAAGGGCGCTAGCGGCTCACTTAAGTTGCTGAGCGGACTCGAAGCAAAGTAAGGGCGCTAGCAGCTCACTTAAGTTGTTGAGCGGACTCGAAACAAAGTAAAGGCGCAACTAGCTATGAGTTGGTTCCTCCGCGCACAGGTTTTCCATACAAAGCACGGTCGTTCAAGGAAAATAACTCAAAAACTTAAAAAACTGATTGCTCAAGCTTTTAGCAACTTAGCTTTTTTGTCGTCTGCTTCCCGGCAAGGAGAAACTTTCTTGAACGGCCTGGTCCACACCATTATGTTCTCCTCCCCCCCCCTCCGGTAAACCTTGTGGGCGAGGGAACCTTCCTTCTTTTGAGAAAGAAACAGAGAAATAAAGTAATGATATGGAGCCTTGGGCTCGTTATTGCTTACCAGGGTCTAGTGCTGCACAAAGTGTCAGATAACATATGCGAAAAAGGATTATAGCATAAAAACTGACAAGATGTGCGGGGCACATGAGCTTTACTGGTGCACGGGGTCTGCGCCCGGCTTTGTACAAAGGATTACATGCAACAGCGGCAAGACTTGTACAAAAGGTGGTTGCCGGAAAAGCTTCCGGCAACCGCGCCTTACGGGTAAAACTTACGAAGATGTTCGATGTTCCAGGAGTTGCTCACCGGAGTGCCATCTTCGGTCTCAAGGCGGACAGCGCCGGGCCTAGTGACTCGTTTCACCCGATAAGGGCCTTCCCACTTCGGCGTCAACTTGTTGGAATTCTTGGCGGACTGAACGCGCCGAAGAACAAGGTCGCCTTCCTCGAAGCTCCTGGCTTTAACTTTGCGGCTATGGTAGCGACGCAAAGCTTGCTGGTAGCGAGCGGCTCGCACAGCAGCCTGGAGACGGTCTTCCTCAAGGAGCAGCGCGTCATCTTGCGCAGCTGCTCTTGCTCGAGCTCATCATAAGCGAGCACTCGAGGTGACCCGTAAACGAGTTCCGTGGGGAGAACTGCCTCTGCTCCATAGACTAGAGCAAAGGGTGTCTGGCCAGTGGCTCGATTTGGCGTCGTCCTGATCGACCGAAGAACCACCGGCAGCTCCTCGATCCAGTTTCTTCCGCACTTGTGCAGCCTGTCGAAAGTTCTGGTCTTGAGGCCTCGCAGCACTTCAGCATTTGCCCTCTCCGCTTGACCGTTGCTTCTCGGGTGAGCAACAGAAGCGAAGTAGACCTTAGCGCCAAGATCTTGGACATACTGCATGAAGGTGGGGCTCGTAAATTGCGTGCCATTGTCGGTGATGATCCGGAACCCTGAAACGGCAAACAATCGACCTGAAGAACTTGACTGCTGACTGTACTGTCACCTTCCTCACTGGTTCCACTTCCGGCCACTTTGTGAACTTGTCGATTGCAACGTACAAGAACTCAAAGCCCCCGACAGCTCGGGGGAAGGTGCCGAGGATGTCGAGCCCCCAGACCAAAAATGGCCAGGATAAAGGGATCATCTGGAGAGCTTGAGCTGGCTGGTGTATCTGCTTGGAATGGAACTGGCACGCTTCCCACTTGGTTACTTGTGCAGTTGCATCCTGGAGGGCTGTCGGCCAGAAGAAGCCTTGTCGGAATGCTTTGCCGACAAGCGCTCTTGCGCCAATGTGGTGACAACATATGCCTCCATGTATCTTTGCCAATAGCTGTTGTCCATCTTCCCGGCGAATGCACTTCAATTTCACACCGTTGATTCTTATTCTGTACAGTGTGTTGTCGACAAACTTGTACATACTTGACTGCCGGGCTACTCTTTCAGCTTCTTCTTGCTCTTCGGGAAGCTCTCCTGTCTGAAGGAAATGGACAATCTGCTGCGCCCATGTTGGAGCTTGTGGCTCGACAACAAGGACTAAAGGCGTATCTATTGCTGCGGGAACATCCGCTTCTACGGCAAGAACCTGCGGTTCGGCCGGAGCGTGATATTCCCCGGCAAGCTTGCCAGAGTAAAACTTGTCGGGAGCGTTTGCTTCAATGGAACAAACCAAGAGGTTCGCCGGAGCAGACTGCTCCTCAGCACTCTTGGCGTCGATCTTGGGGACCTTCTTGGCGGCGGCTTCGGGGAGCTCTGCCGGAAAGTAGTCACCAGAAACCAACTTCCTCTTCTTATTCTGTCCAGTTGATGGCATCACGGATGGTTGAGTCAGCTTGATCTTGCCGCGGCGTCCTCCCCGGCCGGGACGTTTCTTGACGGATCCACCAGCTCCTTCCTGGGCCTTCTCCTTGTCGCGTCGCTCGTATTCAGCTTTCTGCAGCTCAGCGAGCTGTTCGACTTTCTTGCAGTTCTGGAGATCGTGACCCTTGGTGTGGTGAATCTTACAATACTGCTTGCCGGAGCTGTCCTGCTTGTTGGCGGCCGCCACAGGCTAGGCCTCCTTGCCGGAGCCACCACCCTTAGCTTCCTTGGCGCCACCTCCGTTGCCGGACTACTCGACAGCTAGCACTTCCTTGTCCTTCCTCCTTCTGTTGTTCCGCCGCCGGCCTTCCTTTGCCGGGGCGGCATCCTCACTGTCAGATCCTCCTGCTCCCGTATCCTCTTCGGGGAGCCTCCTCCCCTCTTCAGCGCGTGCACACTTGTCGGCCAGGGCGTAAAGCTCGCTGACGTCTCTGATCTTACACATCGCCATCTCCTCCCTCATCCTTCGGTTTCGCACGTTCTGATGGAACGCGCTGATGATTGCGGCGGGGTGGACGTCTGGGATGTTGTGCTGTACACGGCTGAATCTCTGAATGTACTTGCACAGTGGCTCTCCTTCCTTCTGGGCGAGCAGATGAAGATCGCTTTCTTTGCCATGTGGCTTGTGGCCGCCTGTAAAGGCGCCGACAAACTGATGGCACAGATCAGCCCAGGAGGATATGGAGTTGTCCGGCAAGTGCATGAGCCAGGATCTGACATTGGGCTTGAGTACCAGCGGGAAGTAGTTGGCAAGGATCTTGTCGTCCCGTCCCCCGGCAGCCTGCACCGCGATGGTGTAGATGCTGAGAAACTCCGATGGATGTGTCTTGCCGTCGTACTTCTCTGGTACGTCTGGTTTGAAATTCTTTGTGCTGGGCCACTGGACTTGCCGCAGATCACGAGTGAATGCAGGACAACCTACCGCGTACGGCAGATCGCCTGGTTCCCCTGGCCCATGCATGTCAACAGAGGGCCCAGCGCGCTTGTCGGATTGATGTCGCGCTTCTCTTCGACGCTCGATGCGGGTTCGAGCGTCTTCTTGTTGTCGTTCATGAAGAACTTGGCACTGGTCGCGACGATCTCGTGGGTCCGACGACGCGGTGGAGCCGCTGTCGGGGTGGACCTGGCGAGTCGGCGACTTTGGCCTTCGTAGTGGAGAGTGCATGGAAGTCGCACCTCCCCCGGTCTTGTTGCCATCGGCTCGCGTCCGGCCATCCTGCCTTGGCAGCGAGGTGCTTGGTTGCCGCGCAGTGTCGCCGTTGGCGAAGCTGATGAGGCTCTGGATAGTGGCCCTCCATTCGTCGGTCTTGTCTGCCGTCGGAGGGTAATCCAGGAGTAGCTGGGCCCGCGCCAAAGCTTCCGCCGGCGTGGTGGGCGGCAGAGGTGAACGGTGCGAGGAGCGGGACATGCTCGGACTCCTAACCAAGTTAGAAGGAGCAGTGTCCCGTCCAGGCGACCGCACCTCACCAAGGCCAGCATGCTGGCGTGCATGCTGGTCTTGAACGCCACGCGAACCACCAGCTTGATCTTGGGACAGTGGACGTATGGTGCTGCGAACGCTATGACGCTGCTGGTCCCGCGCCTCCTGAGATGGGCGCGGTGGGCGTATGGACGCCGAGGTCTGCGCGGCCTTGTCCTTGGACTTGGCAGCGCTGTGGGCACCCTCGTCGATGTCCATTCTTCCGCCAGCGTCCACTCCACCGTCCGCCTGCTCCTGAGGTGGTGGAAGTGACGCAGACATGGCTGTTGCCCCCGAAGCCTTCTTCTTCGGTGGCATGTCGGTGAAGATGATGAAGATTTAGCTCGCGTGCACGCCGGATCGGGTTCGCACGATCTCGACGCCCCCTACCTGGCGCGCCAGAGATGTCGGGGAGGCTGATTCCACCAACACCTATGGGGACAGGGCCCCTTTCGGTTCGGTGAGGGCGGAGGCCACACAAAGAGCGGATCGAGGCGGTACACGCGAGCGGTTTTTACCCAGCTTCGGGCCGCACGGATGCGTAAAACCCTACTGCTGCTTGTTTGTGTGTATTGAATTCTTGCTCAGGAGCGACGGACGCTGCCCGACTGAGCGTGAGAGTGTTTCTGGTGTTTTGAATGAGCCGAACTGGCTGAACCCCCTCTCCCAACCCCTTCTACGTTGCGCCTGGGCCTCCTTTTATACTTTCAAGGGGTCACCGACAGGGGGCAACGTAGACAAGAAGGGTAAAAATGGAAAAGGATGCGGTAGGTGCAGCTACCGCTACTGTGGATACAGTGCACCCTACCTAACTCTGACGGCAGGGGACAAGGGCATTAAATGACTGTCTGAGTTGCCTAAACAGTGCAAAAAGTGACCGTTAGGAGCGCCACCGTTTGCCACGATGGCCTTCTATTCATCTCCGCTTGCCACCTCGCACCCCTAGCTGCATAGCCTCCTGCCACGTGTGCTTGGGAGAGTCCTAGAGCGACACGCTAGCAGGTGTGCTGGAGCGCGGGCACAAAGTGGTGGTTTCCCGCGGCAAGCTCCTTGCCGCGATCGTCGTCTTGTCATGTTTGGGAGCTTGTCGCTCACCGGGCCTTGCCGGGACGCAGGGCGCGTCACGGCAAGCTTTCTTGGTATGCCTTGAGTGGCCTTCCCGGCAAGCTCCTCTTGCCGGGGTCTTGTCTCTTCCCGGCAAGATCCTCTTGCCGGGTCCTGGGTTGGCCTTCCCGGCAAGCTCCTCTTACCGGGGACTTGGTTTGAGTACTTTGTTCTTGAATGGTCTTCGAGGGAGCCACGGAGGGTCTTGGCGGTCACCCGGCAAGCCTTGCCGCGGGGCGCTGCAACTGCCCGTGCACGAGTTCGGGATACTAGGGTACCCCTACTCTAGTACACCGACACATCCATACTGTACACACCTTTTGAGAGAGCCATACATGAATTGAAATTTGTTAGAATACTCTGTGTGTTTCACTTATATCTTTTGAGCTTGATAGTTTTGCTCATAGTGCTTCACTTATATCTTTTGAGCGTGATAATTTTTGCTCTAGTGCTTCACTTAGATCTTTTAGAGCACGGTGGTGGATTTGTTTTAAAGAAACTATTGATCTCTCATGCTTCACTTAGATTATTTTGAGAGTCGTTAATAGCATGGTAATTTGCTTAATGTTAATATACTTGGTATTCAAGATATGTGAAACTTTCTTTTGAGTGAATTGAATACTAAGATAAGTTTGATGCTTGATAATTGTTTTGAGACATGGAGGTGATAATATCAAAGTCGTGCTAGTTGAGTAATTGTGAATTTGAGAAATGCTTGTGTTGAAGTTTGCAAGTCCCGTAGCATGCACGTATGGTTAAAGTTGTGTAACAAATTTGAAACATGAAGTGTACCTGGCTTGTGCACCCTTATGAGTGGCGGTAGGGGACGAGCGATGGTATTTTCCTACCAATCTATCCCCCTAGGAGCATGCGCGTAGTACTTGATTTTTGATGACTTCTAAATTTTTGCAATAAGTATATGAGTTCTTTTGACTAATGTTGAGTCCATGGATTATACGCACTCTCATCTTTCCGCCTTTGCTAGCCTCTTCGGTACCATGCATTGCCCTTTCTCACCTTGAGAGTTGGTGCAAACTTCGCCGGTGCATCCAAACCCCGTGATACGATACGCTCTATCACACATAAACCTCCTTATATCTTCCTCAAAACAGCCACCATACCTACCTATGATAGCATTTCCATAGCCATTCCAAGATATATTGCCATGCAACTTCCATCTTCATCATCATGAGATACATTACTATTGTCATATTGCCATTGCATGATCATGTAGTTTACATCGTATTTGTGGCAAAGCCACTATGCATTATTTTTCATACATGTCACTCTTGATTCATTGCACCATCCCGGTACACCGCCGGAGGCATTCATATAGAGTCATATCTTGTTCTAAGTTTCGAGTTGTAATCCTTATGTTGTAATCAATAGAAGTGTGATGATCATAATTATTAGAGCATTTCCCAAATAAAAAAAGAGAGAAAGGCCAAAAGAAAAAAGGCCCAAAAATAAATAAAAAGGGCAATGCTACTATCTCTTTTCCACACTTGTGCTTCAAAGTAGCACCTTGTTCTTCATGTAGTGAGTCTCATAAGTTGTCTTTTTATACTAGTGGGAATTTTTCATTATAGAACTTGGCTTGTATATTCCTACAATGGGCTTCCTCAAATACCCTAGGTCTTCATGAGCAAGCAAGTTGGATGCACACCCACTAGTTTTCTTTTGTTGAGCATTCATAGCTCTAGTGCATCCGTTGCATGGCAATCCCTACTTCTCATGTTGACACCAATTAATGGGCATATCCATAGCCCATTCATTATCCTTGTCAATGTGAGATTTTCTCCTTTTTTGTCTTCTCCACACAATCCCCATCATCATATTCTATTCCACCCATAGTGCTATATCCATGGCTCACGCTCATGTATTGCGTGAAGATTGAAAAAGTTTGAGATTATTTAAGTATGAAACAATTGCTTGGCTTGTCATCGGGGGTATAGAAGTTGGGAACACCTTTGTGTGACGAAAATGAAGCATAGCCTAACTATATGATTTTTGTAGGGATGAACTTTCTTTTGCCATGCTATTTTGAGAAGACATGATTGCTTTGATTAGTATGCTTGAAGTATTATTATTTTTGTGTCAATATGAACTTTTGTCTTGAATCTTTCGGATATGAATATTCATGCCACAATTAAGAAGATTTACATTGAAATTATGCCAAAGTATCACTCCGCATCAAAAGTTCTTTTTTATCATTTATCTACTCGAGGACAAGCAGGAATTAAGCTTGGGGATGCCTGATACGTCTCCAACGTATCTATAATTTTTGATTGCTCCATGCTACTTTATCTATTATTTTGGACTATATTGGGCTTTATTTTCCACTTTTATATTATTTTTGGGACTAACCTATTAACCGGAGACCCAGCCCAGAATTGCTGTTTTTTTGCCTATTTTAGTGTTTCGAAGAAACGGAATATCAAACGGAGTCCAAACGGAATGAAACCTTCGGGGTCATGATTTTCTCACCGAACGTGATCCAGGAGACTTGGACCCTACTCCAAGATGTAATAGAGGCGGTCACAAGGGTGGGGGGCACCCCCCCTAGGGCGCGCCCCCTGCCTCGTGGCCCCCCTGTTGCTCCACTAACATACTCCTTCCTCCTATATATACCTACGTATCCCCAAACGATCAGAACAGGATCCAAAAACCTAATTCCACCGCTGCAACCTTCTGTATACAGGAGATCCCATCTTGGGGCCTTCCGGAGCTCCGCTGGAGGGGGCATCCACCACAGAGGGCTTCTACATCAACACCATAGCCCCTCCGATGAAGTGTGAGTAGTTTATTTCAGACCTTCGGGTCCATAGCTAGTAGCTAGATGGCTTCTTCTCTCTTTTTGGATCTCAATACAATGTTCTCCCCCTCTCTCGTGGAGATATATTCGATGTAACCTTATTTTTGCGGTGTGTTTGTTGAGATCGATGAATTGTGGGTTTATGATCCAGTTTATCTATGAACAATATTTGAATCTTCTCTGAATTCTTTTATGTATGATTGAGTTATCTTTGCAAGTCTCTTCGAATTATCATTTTGGTTTGGCCAACTAGATTGGTAGTTCTTGCAATGGGAGAAGTGCTTAGCTTTGGGTTCAATCTTGCGGTGTCCTTTCCCAGTGACAGAAGGGGCAGCAAGGCACATATTGTATTGTTGCCATCGAGGATAACAATATTGGTTTTTTATCATATTGCATGAATTTATCCCTCTACATCATGTCATCTTCCTTAAGGCGTTACTCTGTTTTTAACTTAATACTCTAGATGCATGCTAGATAGCGGTCGATGAGTGGAGTAATAGTAGTAGATGCCGAATCATTTTGATCTACTTGTCTCGGACGTGATGCCTATATACGTGATCATACCAAGATATACTCATAACTATGCTCAATTCTATCAGTTGCTCAACAGTAATTTGTTCACCCACCGTAGAATATCTATGCTCTTGAGAGAAGCCACTAGCGAAACCTATGGCCCCCGGGTCTATTCTCATCATATCAATCTCCATTACTTTATTACTTGCTTTGTTTTTACTTTGCCTTTTACTTTTCACTTTGCATCTATCTATCAAAAATACCAAAAATATTATTTATCATCTCTTTCAGATCTCACTCTCGTAAGTGACAGTGAAGGGATTGACAACCCCTAATCGCGTTGGTTGCGAGGAGCTATCGTTTTGTGTAGGTACGAGGGACTTGTGCGTGGTATCATACTGGATTGATACCTTGGTTCTCAAAAACTGAGGGAAATACTTACGCTACTTTGCTGCATCATCCTCTCCTCTTCGGGGAAATCCAACGCAGTGCTCAAGAGGTAGCAATGACTTTAGTAAGTTAGCATGTTATGCCCCAGATGACGTTGCTACGGATGCAGCTAAGCAGGAGAAGTTTCTGGAAGGACTGAATGATGAGCTGAGCATGCATTTGATGGTAGCAACTTTCAACAACTATAAGGAGTTGGTAGATCGTGCTCTCATGATTAAAGGGAAGCAGCAGCAGATTAAAAACTGCAAGAGAAAGTATGGCCAAGGGAAGTACAATTCTGGAGCTCAGGAGAAGCCACATTTTACCCTGAAATCGGGAGGACATTTTCAGCATACCCATGGAGGAGGTAGCTCGCATAATCATAGTGGCCCCAAGAATGGTAATGGGAATGGAGGAAGCAACGGTCAAAACTATACCAACCCATCAACCCCAGCCAATGGAGGGAGCCAAGTCACTTGCTATAAGTGTCAAAGACTGGACATTATGCCAATGAATGTCCTGAAGCCCAGAATGGAAATGGCAATGGAAGCTCTGGGAAGAAGCCGAACCCTTTCAACAGGGGACAGGTGAACCACGTTAACGTGGAGGAGGTTGAAGCCCAACCAGATGCAGTAATAGGAAAGTTTTTGGTTAACTCATTTACTACAATCGTTCTTTTTGCTACTGGTGCATCGCATTCATACATATCAAGGTGATTTGTCGATAAGTATAAACTACCCACCAAAGTTATTAGAACACCTATGCTAGTAAGCTCACCAGGAGCTTAGTATATGGCCAGTCGAGGATGTTTTCAAGTGCCATTGAGTATAGGTAGGCATGTTTTCCCCTCGGATTTAATCATTCTGGAATCACAAGGTTTGGATGTGATTCTGGGTATGGATTGGCTATCGATGTATGGAGGAAACATCGATTGCGCTAGTAAGACACTTTTGCTTACCACCCCGGAAGGGAGAAGGATCAAGTATGTATCACGGCATGAGCCGAAGAGGACAGAAGTAAATTCCTTATCAGGATTTGTGCACGAGGAAGTACCAGTGGTGAAGGATTTTCCTGATGTATTTCTAGAGGACTTGCCAGGCATGCCACCGGATAGAGACATTGAGTTTTTGATTGAGCTTTTGCCAGGCACATGGCCGATATCTAAGAGACAGTATAGGATGCCCGCACAAGATTTGGAGGAAATTAAGAAGCAGATTAAGGAGCTACTAGATAAAGGCTATATTCACCCAAGTTCTTCACCTTGGGGATCGCCAGTGCTTCTAGTGGAGAATAAGGATGGATCATTGAGGATGGTTGTTGATTATCGAGGATTGAGTGAAGTAACAATCAAGAACAAGTACCCATTGCTGATGATCAATGATTTGTTTGACCAATTGCAAGGAGCTAAGGTATTTTCCAAGATCAATCTGTGATCGGGATACCATCAGTTGAAGATTCGAGAGCAGGATATACCTAAGATGGCTTTTGCCACGAGGTACGGGCTGTATGATTATACCGTTATGTCATTTGGTCTGACTAACGCACCTGCATATTTCATGAACATGATGAACAAGGTGTTTATGGAGTTTCTAGATAAGTTCGTCGTGGTGTTCCTTGATGATATTTTGGTATATTCAAAGAATGAAGAAGAACATAAGGAGCATTTGCGTTTGGTACTGGAGAAGCTCAGAGAACATCAATTATATGCCAAGTTCAGCAAATGTGAGTTTTGGTTGAAGGAAGTTGGATTCCTCGGACATGTGATATCCGGAGAAGGAATAGCAGTAGACCCCACTAAAGTTGTCAATGTGACAAATTGGGTAGCACCAACAACGGTTGGTGAGATCCAGAGTTTTCTTGGACATGCAGGATACTACCAGAGGTTCATTGAGAATTTCTCGAAGATTGCAAAGCCCATGAAGGAGTTGTTGAAGAAGGACACCAAGTTTAAATGGATTGAGGAATGTGAGGCCAGTTTCCAGGAGTTGAAGAAACGTTTGGTTACATCGCCAGTTTTGATTCTGCCAGATCAGCCCAAGGATTATGAAGTGTATTGCGATGCTTCTCGTCGAGGACTTGGAGCAGTTCTTATGCAGGAGGGAAGAGTTGTTCTGTATGCCTCACGACAGCTTAAACCCCATGAGTTGAATTATGCTACACATGACTTGGAGTTAGCAGCCGTAGTGCAAGCATTGAAGACTTGGAGACATTTTCTCATTGGAAATCATTGTGAGGTGTACACGGATCACAAGAGTTTGAAGTACATTTTCACACAGAAGGAGTTGAATCTCAGGCAAAGGAGATGGTTGGAGCTCATCAAAGATTATGATATGACATTGCATTATCATCCCGGAAAGGTTAACATAGTAGCCGACGCGTTGAGCGGCAAGAGCCATGTCAACACACTCTTGACCAAAGAACTACCAAGGGAGTTAGCCGAGGATCTTTGTGAGCTATGTTTGGAGATAGTTCCGAGAGGCTATGTTGCAGCATTGGAGATTCAGTCTACCTTGATGGATAAGATCAGAGAATCCTAGAAGACTGACAAGGAGATTTCCTCTATAAAGGAGAAGATGAGCAAAGGAAAAGCTAAAGGATTTCGTGAGGATGAGCACGATACCTTATGGTTTGAGGACCATGTTTATGTGCCCAATGATCCGGAGATCAGGAAGTTGATTCTGCAGGAGGCCCATGATTCGTCGTATTCGATTCACCCAGGAAATACCAATATATATTTGGATTTGAAGGACACTTTCTGGTGGACCGGAATGATGAAGGATATTGCGGAATATGTAGCAGTTTGTGATGTATGTCAGAGAGTGAAGGCAGGGCATCAGAAGTCAGCAGGATTGTTACAGGCATTGCCAATACCCGAATGGAAGTGGGATAAGCTAGGCATGGATTTTATCACTGGATTGCCCAGGACTTGTTCAGGCTATGACTCGATTTGGGTTGTAGTCGATTGTTTGACGAATATAGCTCATTTCATCCCCGTGAAGACCACTTACACCAGTGCTAAGTTGGCAAAGATATACATGACTAGGATTGCATGTCTGCATGGAGTTCCGAGGAGCATTGTATCAGATAGAGGAACCCAGTTTACCTCAAAGTTCTGGAATCAGTTGCACGAAACTTTGGGTACCAGGCTAGTGTTCAGTACAACCTTTCATCCACGGACAGATGGACAGACCGAGAGAGTCAATCAGATTTTGGAGGATATGCTAAGAGCTTGTGCGCTAGATTATTTTTTTGACTATAAACAGTAGGGTAAACACCCCATTGCAAGTTTTATTAATAGAAAAAAAAGATATCAGCAGTAGTCTAGTGGGCTTGAGGTAAGCCCAACAAAAGGAAAAATAAGAAGAACAGAAAAGAAACTACAAAAGAAGAAAACTAACCTAGAGCTAAGAAGAAGAAAAGACCAAGGAAAGAAGAGGACAAAGAAAACTATACATAATTACATAATTACAACCATGAATCCAACCAAACATAGAATTGCACTTCATATTTCTTCTTGATCCTGTACTTGAGAAGCTTTAACTCCTGAGTGAATATGTGTTTCCAGCCATCAAATGAAGGAGTTATATTCTCAAAAATCTTGTTGTTTCTAGATATCCAGATTGCCCATGATCCCAATATGATAATCTCCATAAAGAAAGGGTAATTGAGTTTGTCTTTGAGGTCTTGATATGCCTCCAGAACTGACAAGTTAGGTGTTCTTGAAGGGCAGATGAAGTCCCAGCATCTGACAAAAAAAGGACATCCCCAGAAAAGATGGTGCAAAGTTTCTTCCTGTGGACAATTCCTCACTGCACAATTGTAGGCTTCCAATTCAAAGTTTTTCCTTCTTAAAAGATTCCTTGTGTTTACTCTATCATGCAATAGCATCCAAAAAAAGACTTTGTGCTTGGGCTGACAGGAACTTTTCCAAATCCATGAGAAGTGGGGTGGAGTTTGTTTGTGGCCTATTAGCACTTTATAGGCTTTAATTGAGGAATATAATTCATTTCCCCAGATGTAACTCCAAGTATCCAGTGCATCTAAGTATTCTGATTGTCTTAGAGATTAGGGATCTAGTTGGGACATCAACTTTCCATATGCGGAGTTCTCTTACAACAACAATTATCAATCCAGTTTGAAGATGGTCCCTTTCGAAGCCTTGTACGGAAGGAGGTGCAGAACCCCGTTGTTGTCGGATGAAGTTGGAGATCGCCCATTTTTTGGACCATATTTGATTAAGGAGTCTGAACAGAAGGTGAAGTTGATTTGCGATAGGCTCAAGGTAGCCAAGTCCAGGCAGAAGAGCTATGCAGATTCAAAATGCAAGGAGACCGAGTTTATCTTCGTGTATCTCCACTTCGAGGAGTTAAACGCTTTGGAGTTAAGGGAAAGTTAGCGCCACGTTTTGTGGGACCATACAAAGTTTTGGAGCGCATGGGAGAAGGTCCTTACAAGTTGGAATTGCCCGAAGGATTATCAGGAGTTCATGATGTGTTCCATGTTTCCCAGTTGAAGAAGTGCCATGCAGAGATGGCTGATATACCGCTGAGAGATACAGTGCGGCTGGAAGCGATTCAGTTGGATAGTGATTTGACCTATGAGGAGAAGCGAGTCAAGATTCTTGAATTTGCCAACCGAGTCACGCGCAGTAAGGTTATCAAGTTTTGTAAAGTTCAGTGGAGCCACCACACCGAGGATGAAGCCACTTGGGAGCGAGAGGAAGAGCTACTGAAGGACCACCCTCACCTATTTTCTAGCCAACCCGAATCTCGAGGGCGAGATTCATCTTAAGGGGGGTAGGTTTGCAACATTCCAAATTTTCAATTTGGAATGTTATACATTAGATCATCATTTCGTATCATATTTTATTGCTTTTGGCCTGATCCAGAAATTCTACACAACTCGAGGACCCTCGGAGAGAGTTGGGATTTTCGTTATTTTCATATTTGAGTTTTCTCAAATTTTGAAAATAGGATCATTTGATTTTATTTATTTTATCTTCAATTATTGCTATTATAAAAATCTGAGAGAGGGAATAAAATGACTTTCCCAAAATAAAGAAATATTGAGGATTTAATAAAAAAATCAAATAGGATTTTATTTCGGAGTTTTTGGCTATTTTATTTGAATTTAGGAAAAATTGCACCTTTTTTCAAAACTGCATTTTAGGGCCAAGAAATGTTCATGTCGTTCTAAATATTTTATTTAGACGATGAAAATTGATTTTGGCATTTTTAGAATTTTATTTTATTTTCTAGAATTTTTCTTAGTTTCGACGGAATTTACTTACAAAAAAAAATCGCGCACGCCCGACTGGGTTGAGGCCCAGCCGAGCCGGCCCGCCTCCCCGCGCCGTCGTGTGCCTCCAGGAGACCGCGCGCCGCCGCCGCGCCGACTCGGACCGGAGTCCGAGCCGAACTCCTCCTCCCCGCCGCCTTGCCCCCTCCTCCAAGCCGACCCCCTCCCCGTGTTAAATAACCCCCAGCCCCTCCGCCTCACCCCGTCCCGCCCCGCCGCCCAAGCCGTCGCCGCCGCCGGGAGCCCCGCCGCCGAAGCCCGCCGCCGCCGCCCCACGCCGCCCGCCGGAGCCTAGCCCCGCCGAATTCCGACGAGGTAACCGCCGTTCGCCGCCGCTGTTTTTTTGGAAAACTGTTTCGGTTTTTTTAGAAACCCTAGTTCGTTTTTTAGATCGGTTCACCGGTTTTTTCGGTTTATCTATTTAACGTACGTCGTCTGTACGTTCGTTTTAACAAACGATTTTCGCCGTTTAGCCACAGACAACGAACGTTCGTTCGTTAGCCTGTTCGTCAGTTTTTCTTTTTCTCGGATTTTCCGCGATTATTTCTGATCGTGATTTCTGATCCGATTTTCGTTCTAGTATAACTTTTCGCTCGTTTATCGGAATCAGGCGACTCAAGCGCCTAGAGTTTCATCTCGAAACCCTCTTTCCGTTTAACCAACTCAAACAAGTATTTGTTTCAGTAAAATTTGACTTAGGTCCAGATTAGTAAACAAAGCTTGTTTCTTTCGCCGTTTGACTTTCGTTGCTTCGTTTGATTTGATTCTTTTTGCAAACCGGAGTTCTTAAGTTGAACTTTCTGGTTAGATCTCTTATTTTAGTTTTACCTATTCATTAGATGATTGCTTATTGTATGCTTGTTTGTTGCGATAGAGCATCCGGAGTGCGTCGCTTGCTACTTCGAATCGCTAGGTTTCACTAATCATCAGCAAGGCAAGTAACACTTTGATCATACCTCTTTACTACCGAGTTTTCTTGCATTAGATCAATCCTCAAACAATTGCATGGTTATCTGATTAATATGTGGGTTTTGGGAAGTAGATGAGGTAGTACCTAATAAATGTTTTATTATCAAACCCTTGGGAGTTACTTCTACATTTGCTTATAATGTCATGCTATGCTAGTAGACGTGGATTGGGTGAGTGTATCCATGAAAGATGTGAGATTATTATTTAATGGCTTATTTAAGGTGGCAACATTAACACACATCTAGGTGGATTGAGGCACCTAGGTATTCCAGCGATTGCATGTTTTCTTAATGGACCGCCACCCAGGCTCAAAGGGATCATGAGATTATTCATGCTAGAAACTTCCGTGTGCAGCCACAAACTACTATGGGCTCTATCATAGTTTATTAAGTCATGCGAACTCTTACAGTGGTAGACTAGCAGATGTAGGGGAAAGCAGGTGTAACTTTCTACCCGATCGTAAGGTGCTAGCACTTCTGAAAAACTATGTCTCGATCATCTATTTCTCAAAGACCATGTAGTGCGAGAAATCTAACGGAGGAGATCGAGTCTTGTGGGGATAAGTGCGCAATCCTCTACAGAGTGTATAAACTAATCATGGTTAGCCGTGTCCCCGGTTACGGACGTTTTGAGTATCTAGTTCTTGGATTATCATGTGATTCTCATCATGTTACTTTAAATTAATTTGTTGGGTTTAATGATGATGCTTTATTAAGATTGAGAGGATGTCTATCTTCTCAATGTTTAACAACCACCATGATAGTTAAATAAAATTTATTCCTTTGTAGTAGGGAAAAATTGCCTTTACGCAAAACTGTAACCATAGAGCTTTCCACCAGCTATATATGCATGTAGTATAGCCTATTTCTGTTTAGTACTTTCTATGTGTTACATTGCCAGCATATTCCATGCGCTGACCCGTTTTCGGGCTGCAACGTTCATGTTGTAGACTTTTCAGACGACGAGTAAGGTGCCTTAGGTCGCGGTCTTATACTCAGTGATGTCGTTGGAGTTTATGGACTCACTTATGTTCCAATCCTTCCGTTGTTATCGTTATTAGATGGCCTTAAGCCATATTTATTATAATAAGTTCTCTTTTGAGACATTCGATGTAATAATTGTGTGATTGCTACTCTGTTATAAATACTTCAAGTACTGTGTGTGTCAGCATTACTGATCCACAGATGACACTAAAGCACAGAGATCGGACTATTTGAGGTCTGGTCGCTACACAGGAAGGCAACATGATGCGCCTAGGGGGTAGGCGTGCCCTGATACTTTGTGGGCCCCTTGTGGCTCCGTCTGAGATAATTCCACCTCTATGAATTCTCTAAAATCAGGAAACCAATAAAGACCTGACCAAAACACTTTTTCCACTGCTGCAAGTTTCTTTTCTCCCAGGATCCTGTCTTGAGGCCTTCTTCGGTACTCTGCTGGAGGGGGAATCGATCACGTTGGGCTTCTAAATCATCCTTGTTGCCTTCCGATGATGCATGAGTAGATCACTACAGACCTACGGGTCCATAGCTAGTAGCTAGATGGCTTTTTCTCTATCTTTGATCTTCATTACAATGTTCTCCTCGATGCTCTTGTAGTTCTATTCGATGTAATCTCCTTTTGTGGTGTGTTTTGTTTGGATCCGATGAATTATGGGTTTGTGATCAGAGTATTCGTGAATATTAATTGAGTCTTTTCTAAACATTATAATGCATGATTGTTATTGCTTTGTATTTCTCTATGATTTATCCATTTGGTTATTTATCTTCAATGTGAGAGGTGCTTTGTAATGGATTCAATCTTGGAGTGCTCTCTATCCCAGTGATAGAAAGGGACAAGACACAGATTTGTATTGTTGCCATTAAGGGTAAAACAACTGGGTTTATTCATATTGATTGGGTTTACTTTATCTACATCATGTTATCTTGTTTAAGGCATTAGTCTGTTTTATACTTAATACCATAGATGCATGTTGGATAGCGGTCGATGTGTGCAGCAATAGTATTAGATGCAGGCAGGAGTCAGTCTACTTGCCTCGGACGTGATTCCTATATACATGATCATTGCCTTGGATATCGGCATAACTATGCACTTTTCTATCAATTGTGCAACAGTAATTTGATCACCCATAGTATGCTATGTGCTCAAGAGATAGTGAAAACTCTGGCCCCCGGGTCTAATTTTATCATATATAAAAACATAAAAACACCCTGTTGTAATTTTATTTCTTTTTATTTTATTTTGAAATTTACTTTATTACCTACCACTCAAGATTTAATCCTTGCAAGTTACCGCTGAGGGGATTGAAAACCCCCTTGTTTGCATTGGATGCAAGTATTTGCTTTTGTGGGTGCATGTGCTATTCACGAAGCTTTGTGTGATTCTCCTACTGCATTGAGAACATTGGTTCTTAACTGAGGGAAATACTTATCTCTACTGTCATACATCATACTCTTCTCTTCTGGGAAATCCCAACACAGCTAACAAGTTGCACGGGTCCTCTGGGCAGAAGGAACTAACATCTTTGTCATGCAAGATAAGGAGGCCGAACCACCAGGACATCCACCAGCGTCCTTAGAACCGACTAGAACTCTATTGAGGTGAACGAAGAATGAAAATAAAATAATTCCTACAAACACCCGAGATCTAATCTAGGAGATGCAAGGCAACGAGAGGGGAGTGTGTCTACATACCCTTGTAGATAGGAAGCGTTAGCGTATGTAACGCGGTTTGTGTAGTCATACTCTTCATGATCCAATTGGATCTAGTGCCGAACGGACGACACCTCCAAGATTAGCGCATGTTCATATTGATGGTGTCCTCTCCTTCTTGATCCAACAAGCGAGGGAGAGGAGGTAGATGAGATCGGAACTAGCATGGCGGTAATGGTGGTGGTGGTGGCAGTGAAATTCCAGTACGGCTTTGCCAAGCGCATACTAGAGAAACGTGGGAGGAGTTGGGAGAGGCAATGCGCAAGGGTGATGGGGTGTATGCCTCATGTGCCTCCCCCATCTGTATATAGGCTAGGAAGAAGGGGAGGGCATCCAAAACCCTGCTAGGGCCAGCCAAATGAGAGAGATCCCTTTAAACCTGGAGATAACATCTTATCTCGAGATTTAACCCCTTAAATTTAGAGATAAGACCTTATCTCTAGATTTAAATGACATGTGCCTAGGGGAATGGTGTGGCCAGCCCAGGTGGGCTGTAGCCCCACCCTCGGTCCATGTGGGCCCTTCTCGGGTCATTGGGCCCCATGTTGGAACCCTCGGAACCTTCATTGTACTCTACCGAAAATTCCCGAACTTTTCCAGAACTATGAATATGACTTCTCATATATAAATCTTTACCTGCAGACTATTCTGGAGCTTCTCATTATGTCATAGATCCCATATGAGACTCTGAACTACTTTCATACTTTCCACTATTGATATTTCAACATTACCCTAGCACCACTTAACATTAGGCGTGGACCCTACGGGTTTGGGAATCATGTACACATGACCGAGATACTTCTCCGGGAAATAACCAATAGCAGGCAATGGAGCCCATACTGATTCCTACATATTCCATGAACCTCTTTGTCGGTTCATCCACAATGTCGAGGATTCAGATAATCCCATATGCTATTCCTTTGTTTGGCGATAAGTTACTGGCACGAGAATCGATCATTGGTATCTCCCTAGCTAGTTCAATCTTGTCACTGAAAAGTATCTTTACTCGTTCTGTAATACAATATCCCGTGACTAAACTCAGTAGTCACATGACGCTTCTTGTGATGTTGTATTACTGAGAGGGCCCAGAGATATCTCTCTATCACACGGAGCTACAAATCCCAGTCGCGATCCATCCAACCCAACAGACACGTTCGGAGATACCTGTAGAACACCCTTATGATCACTCAGTTATGAAGTGACATTCGACAGCACACAAATTATTCCCTAGGTATCCGGGAGTGGCATGATCTCATGGTATGTGGAACTAATGCTTGACATGAACAAAGCAATAGAAAATAACTAAGCGATAAGATTTGTTTCTAAGCTTATGGTTGGGTCTGTCCATCACATCATTCTCCTAATGATGTGATCTCATTATCAAATGACAACACATGTCAATGGTTAGAAAACCTTAACCATCTTTGATAAATGAGCTTTCCCAAAAGAGGCCTACTAGGGACATAGTGTTGTTTCTGTATTGACACATGTATATAAGTTTCAAGTCAATACATATACGTTTTCGGTCAATACAATTCTAACATGAATAATAAACATTTATCATGAACAAAAAATATGAGACAATTTATTATTTCCTCTACGGCATATTCTTAATATCTATAACCCTAGGCCCTTCACATCCATATTATCCGAGAGCCTGGCTAGTCAATGGGCACAAATTTACTTAGCACCCTTCGGTACACCTACGATCATCGAGATCTATTATGTACACCACATCCATTCAATGCAATAAAATCATGAGTAGAGTTTTACCTTCACCATGAGGACCTGAACCTGGGTAAAACATCTTACATTTCTCCTCTAGGCTTAACGGATAGTTGCAGCACCCTACCAAGGGGCCTGTCAAAATTCACACCACCATTGCCGCCTTAAAGAGAGAGATGAAGGAGAAGGGGAGTACCTGTGATGTGACACGTCCATTTTGCATCATGTTTTCCTATTATTATTTATTGAATTTTGGATTGTTATTTCACTTTATGATGCAATTCTTATGCCTTTTATCTCTTATTTTACAAGTTTCACATGAAGAGGGACATTGCGAGTAGCTGGAATTCTGGACAAGAAAGGGCTACAACAGAGATAGCTATTCTGAAGAACTCCGAATGACCTAAAAATTTATGAAGAATTATTTTGGAATATATAAAAAATATTGGCAAAATAAATACCAGAGGGGGAACCACCAGGAAGCCACAAGCCCGGGGGGCGGGCCCTACCCCGTGGGCGCGCCCCCGAGCTTGTGAGGCCCCTAGCAGGCCTCCAAGGCCCATCTTCTCTTATATGATGATATTTTCCCTAGAAAACATCAGAGGAATACTTTTGGGACGAAGTGCTACCATCTCGAGGCGGAACCTAGGCGGGATCACTTTTTCTCTACTGTGGAGCGATTCCGCCGGGGACACACTTCCCTCCAGGAGGGGGCATCGAAGCCATCGACATCACCAACGATCCTCTTATCATGGGAGGACAATTCTTCATCAACATCTTCACCAGCACCGTCTCATCTCAAACCCTAATTCATCTCTTGTATTCAATCTTTGTCTCAAAACCTCAAATTTGTAGCCATGGGTAGCTAGTAGTGTTGATTACATCTTGTAGTGGATGCTAGTTACTTTATTTGGTAAAAGATTAAATGTTCAGATCGTCAAGCGTATTCAATACCCGTCTGATCTTGAACATGAATATGATTTGTGAGTAGTTACTTTTATTTTTGAGGACATGTGAGATGTCTTGTTATAGGTAATCATGTGAAGTTGGTATTTGTTTGATATTTTGATGATACTTATGTTGTTGCTTCCTTTAATGGTGTCATTTGAATGTCGACTACATGACACTTCACCATACTTGGGCCTAAAGGAACACATTGTGGAGTAATAAGTAGATGATGGGTTGGTAGAGTGGCAGAAGCTTAAACCCTAGGTTATGTATTCCGTAAGGGGCTGATTTGGATCCATATGTTTTAGGTTGTGGTTAGATTTATCTTATTTTTTATTTTGTAGTTGCGGATGCTTGCGAGAGGGGTAATCATAAGTGGGTTGCTTATTCAAGTAATAAAATCACCCGAGCACCAGTCCATCCACATATCAAATGATCAAAGTAGCGAATGAGAATCAACTAAACATGATGAACATGACTAGATGACAATTCCCATGTGTCCTGAAGAGCAATTTGCTTTATATAAGAGAAATTTCTAGTTTGTCCTTTGCTATAGAAATGGTTGGGCTACCTTGATGCATCTTTGCTATGATTTTTAGTTGCTACTTATTATGAATTATGTTGCTCCAAATTATCTACTACTGTTACTTACAACACTTGCAGAGAATACCTTGCTGAAAAGCACTTGTCATTTCCTTCTACTCCTTGTTGGGTTCGACACTCTTAATTATCAAAACGAGGATGATTGATCCCCTATACTCATGGGTCATCAAGACTCTTTTCTGGCGTCGTTGCCATGGAGAGAAGTACCTTTGGGAAGTAGAATTTGGTAAGGAAACATTTATATTACATGCTGAAATTTTTCGTCACTTGTTACTATGGAAAATAATTCTTGGAGGGGTTTCTTCGGGGTATATTCACCTCAATCGGAAGCAACATGAGTTGCCCCTCAACCTACTGAACTTACTGTAAATATTTATTACGATATTCCTTTAGGTATGTTAAAGAAACTGCTAGCTAATCCTTATGTAGGAGATGGAATAGTACATCCTGATATGCACTTAATCTATATGGAAGAAATTTTTTGATTGTTTAAGCTTGTAGGTTTATCCAAGGGATGGAGTTAAGAATAAGGTATTCCCTTTATATTTAGAGGGATATTTACATGTTATAGGCTATTGGATGATATTGGAACATGGGATTGGAACCAATTGAAATTGGAATTTTATAAGAAGTTCTATCCAATGCATTTGGTTCATCGTGATCGGAATCAAACTTGGGGGAGGCTTAAGTCCGTGAGGCACACATGCCCCAATCATGAGCTCTCAAGAGAAATTATTATACAAAATATTGATGCTCAACTTTCTCACAATGATCAACCCGTGCTCGATTCTTCTTCTACTAGTTCCTTTATGAAGAAAACTATTAAATCTAAATGGGGTCTTCTGGAAAGAATTAAATGCAACTCTGAAGATTAGGAAGTCGACAAAGGTAATGAGTCAGGTATAAAACTTGAGTTTGATTGTGCTAAATCTTTTATGGAAATTGATGCTTTTTATAAGTTTAGTACTAAATATGGACTGGACTCTTAGATAGTAGATTCCTTTTGTGAATCATTTGCTAATCATGTTGATTTCTCTATGGAGACATGGTTTAAATATCGTCCACCTATTGAGGAATTCTTCAAGGAACTTGTTATAGTTAAAGATGAAACAATTATTTATAATGTTGATCAAGTTGTACCTACTTCATATATTGAGAAACCTCCTTTCCCTGTTAGCATTAAGGAATATGCTAAAGCTAAAACTATGGTTAATATAAGTAATATTAGAACACCTAAACCCTCTGATAAGTGTGGAACCTAATATTTCTATGGCTAAAGATCTCTTGGTTGATAATATTGATGGGCATGTTATTAACTTTTGTGATGAAGCTGCTAGAATTGCTAAAACTGCTATAAATGAACAGGACATGTTGGATAAGAATAAGCCAGTGGTTGGCATACCTCTTGTTTCTGTTAAAATTGGAAATCATTACAATCATGGTTTGTGTGATATGCGTGCTAGTGTGACTGCTATTCTATTTACTTTATATCAATAAATTATGAATGATATTTCACCTGCTGAGATTGAAGATATTGCTGTCACTATTAAGCTTAAAAATATAAATACTATTTCACCACCTGGGATTGTTCGAGATGTTGAGGACTTGTGTGGTACATTCAAATACCCTACTGATTTCTTATTACTTGGTTCACAACAAGATAATTTTGTCCCATTATATTTGCTAGGCCTTTCTTGAATACTGTTAATGCTGAAATTGATTGTGTTAAAGAGAAGGTTAGAGTTAAGTTTGGTGATGTATCTCCTGAGTTTAATTTCTCTAAGTTTCATAGACAACCACATGAAAAGGAATTATCTAGTTAAGATGAAATTATTGTTCTTGCTTCTATTGTCGTACCTCTTACTGATCCATTAGAACAATATTTGCTAGACCATGAAAATGATATGCATATGAATGAAAGAAGTGAAATAGATGAGATATTCTTTAAACAAGCACCTATCCTTAAGCATAATTTTCCCCTTGAAACTATGGGAGATCCTCATCCACCTAAGAGTGGCCCCGTGTTTGAATTAAAGAAACTACTAGATATATTAAAGTATGCTTATTTGGATGAAAAGAAGATACATCCTGTTATTATCAGTGCTAACATTTTAGAGCATGAAGAAAAGATATTACCAAAAACTCTAATGAAGCACCATGCTGCTATTGGATATACTCTTCATGACCTTAAGGGCATTAGTCCCACACTATGTCATCACAAGATTAATATGGAGCTAGATGCTAAACCAATTGTTGATCATCAACGTCGTCTGAATCCTAAAATGAAAGAAGTGGTAAGGACTGAAATGTTAAAGCTTCTGGAGGCAGGTATAATTTATCCTATAGCCGATAGTAGATGGATAAGTCATGTTCTCTATGTTCCTAAGAAAGGATGCATAACGTTGTTCCTAATGATGAAAATGAACTTATCCCACAAAGAATTGTAGCCGACTATATTGATTTCAGAAAATTAAATAATAGTAGAAAAGATCACTACCCCTTGACTTTTATTGATCAAATGTTAGAAAGATTATATAAGCACACATGCTTTTGTTTCTTTGATGGATATTCTGGGTTTCTCAAATACCTGTGTCAAAAGAAGATCAAGAGAAAACTACTTTACTTTCCCTTTTGGAACTTATGCTTATAGACATATGCCTTTTGGTTTATGCAATGCACCTTCTACCTTTCAAAGATGTATGACTGCTACATTATCTGACTTTTGTGAAAAGATTGTTGAGGTATTCATGGATGATTTTTCTGTTTATGGGACTTCTTTTGATGATTGCTTAAGCAACCTTGATCGAGTTTTGTAGAGTATTCAAGAAACTTATCCTGTCTTGAATTGGGAGAAGTGCCACTTTATGGTGAATGAAGGTATAGTAATTGGGCATAAAATTTATTAACGGGGTATTGAAGTAGATAAAGCTAAAGTTGATGCAATTGAGAAAATGCCTTGTCCTAAAGATATTAATGTTATAATAAGTTTCCTTGGTCATGATGGTTTCCATTGAAGATTCATTATATATTTCTCTAAGTTTTCTAGGCTGCTAACTAATCTCCAAAAAGATGTTCCATTTTTTTATGATTATGACTGTGTAGAAGCCTTTCAAATACTTAAGGAAGCCTTGATTTCTGCACCTATTGTTCAGCCTCCTGATTGGAACTTACCATTTGAAATTATGTGTGATGCTAGTGATTATGTTATTGGTGTTGTTCTAGGACAAAGAGTTCATAACAAATTAAATGTTATTCATTATGCTAGTAAGTCTCTAGACAGTGCTCATAGAAACTATGCTACTGTAGGGAAAGAATTTTTAACAGTCGTGTTTGCATGTGATAAGATTAGACCTTATATTGTTGATTCCAATGTTACCATTCACACCAATCATGCTGTTATTAAATATCTTATGGAAAAGAAAGATGCTAAATCTAGGCTAATTGGGCGATTTTTATTATTACAAGAGTTTGGCTTCCATATTATTGATAGAAAGTGAGCTGAGAATCCTGTAGCAGATAAGTTGTCTAGGATGGAAAATCTTCTTGATGATCCACTGCATATTGATGGTAGTTTTCCTGAAGAGAAACTAGCTTTTATAAATGCTTCTCATAATAGTCCTTGGTAACAGTGTCCTGGACTAGGGGGTACTAACCTAGTTGGCCCATGCTCCTCGGGCTGGGTTGGTGGGCCCTCATTCTTCTCAAGATAGACTCTATAGGCCACACGCTAGAGGCATGATCAAGACTACATCTACTGAAAACTCGTCGCACACTCCAAGACTTCTCTTGTCGCATCCATGCCTAGACATCGACCTTGTAACCCTAGATGCCATACCTGGCGTGTATATAAGCCAAGGTGTTTAGCCCATAGGGGGGACTTCAACGCAATCTCATTCACCTAGCCCTAGAGTTAGAATATATCTTACAATCTCGAGGTAGATCAACTATGTATTCAATACATCTCCATCAATACAAACAAGAGCAGAACATAGGGTTTTACCTCCATCAAGAGGACCCGAGCTTGGGTAAATATCGTCTCCCTGTTCCTGTTACCCTCGATCCAAGATCCACAACTCGGGAGCCCCTACCCTGAGGTCTGCCAGATTTCACACCGACACTGGTGCTTTCATTGGGAGTTCTGCAGTGAGATTGGCAAAGTATAAATGGCTCATCTGCATGACAACTGCGGTACCAGATGTGGGATATGTACGCCCCCGACCAACTTTTTTGTGTTCGGCAGCATGATTTTTTGCGCCGACTCGACGGGCCATCTAGGCACCGTTGAGAACTACGACCCCGATCAGGTTGTAACCTTTGGAGGGCTTGAGTAGACTGCGGATTCCCACAACGAACTTGTCCTGTCGGGCTTGATGCCTGGCCAGATTCAGGGCCTGACGAGCATCACAAGCTTGATTTTGGAACTGACTTACCTTGATGACAACACATCAGGCCCTCCAACACCTGGAGGCACGGAGGGGCTGCCCTCCCCCACCTCAGATGGCTCCATCACAGCACCCGGCTCTGACTTAAATCAGAGCTCAACTTCGAATCAGGTATTAGGCTTAGAACTGATCCTGATCACGGATCTAGAATACACTCTGGCTCCTGGCGCGGCCGAAGACGCATTGACCGTACCACCGATGCAACTTTAAGTTAAGCCGTCCTATCACCAGGCCATGAATCCCGAGGAGTTACCTCACTTTAGTGAGATACCTGACCAAATCCAGAGCTTGTTGATCTCGGACGATAGAATCCCTGTTTATGACGAAATGGGGCTTAAAGCCGAGGACCGAGAAATTTACGTCCCACCCACCACCAACCTAGTCGCCATAATCAATGATTTATCCTCGTGCTAGACTATGATGAGGCCACTGACATGGATGAAGATGTCGACGGCCTTGCAGAGACCACCTCACCACAAACTAGCACTAACAAGTGGAACGCAATATCTACTTACGATGTCTACATGGTTAATACTCCCAATTCCTCTCAAGACATCGGCGTAGACACAGAAGGAGTAACACAGGGTATAGTACCGGGAATAACGCCACCGCCGACAATTGTGCGGCAACAGCCGATGACGCTAGGAATCCTGAGAAGGACCTTCAAGCCTTTATAGAGCGACGTGTCAGCCTCGGATGATCCCTTGGAGAGGAGGACCCCGGCGACCTCTTTGAAGGGGTCAATGACAATTATATGCCTCAGTCTGAGGAGGACAAGAGCCTCGACACTGAGACCCCTAATGACCCACAAGTATAGGGGATCTATCATAGCCTTTTGAATCCAACGAGGAGCAGAAGGAAATGACAAGCGGTTTTCAGAAAGGTATTCTCTACAAGCACTGAAATTATTGGTGACAAATAGTTGTATGATAAGATAATTCATTACAGGTAACAAGTAACAAAAGTAACTAAGGTGCAACAAGGTGGCTCAATCCTTTTTGTAGGAAAAGACAAGCCTGGACGAACTCTTATATTTAGCAAAGCGCTCCCGAGGACACATGGGAATTATTGTCAATTTAGTTTTCATCATGCTCATATGATTCACGTTCGTTACTTTGATAATTTCATACATGGATGTACCGGTGCTTGGTGCTTCCCTTCCTTGGACAAGCCTCCCACTTATGATTAACCCCTCTCGCAAGCATCCGCGACTACGAAAGAAGAATTAAGATAAATCTAACCACAGCGTGAAACATATGGATCCAAATCAACCCCTTACGAAGCAACACATCAACTAGGGTTGAAGCTTCTGTCACTCTAGCAACTGATCATCTACTTATTACTTCCCAATGCCTTCCCCTAGGCCCAAACAATGGTGAAGTGTCATGTAGTCGAAGTTCACATAACACCACTAGAGGAAACACGACATACATCTCATCAAATATCGAACGAATAACAAATTGACATGATTAGTTATAACAAGACTTCTCCCATGTCCTCAGGAAAAAACATAACTACTCAAAAAGCATATTCATGTCCATAATCAGAGGAGTATTAATTATCATTAAGGATATGAACATATAATCTTCCACAGAATAGACCAACTAGCATCAACTACAAGGAGTAATTAACACTACTAGCAACCCACATGTACCAATCTAACGTTTTGAGACAAAGATCGGATACAAGAGATGAACTAGGGTTTGGAGAGGAGATGGTGATGGTCAAGATGTTTATGGAGATTGACCCCCTCTCAATGAGAGGATCGTTGGAGATGATGATGGCTTTGATTCCCCCTCCTGGAGGGAAGTTTCCCTGGTAGAACAGCTCTGACGGAGCCCTAGATTGGTTCTGCCCAGGTTTTGCCTCGAGATGGCGGTGCTTCATCACGAAAGCTTCATTCTGATTTTTTCTAGGTCAAAACACACCATATAGCAAAAGATAAGCATCGGGGGCATGCTAGGTGGCCCACAAGGCAATGGGGCGCGCCCCTCACCCTTGTGGATGGCTGGTGGCCCCCCTCTGGTGCTTTGTTCGCCCAATATTTTTTTGTTAACCAAAATGACTCTCTGTGAAGTTTCAGGACATTTGGAGTTCTGCATAATAGGTCTCTAATATTTTCTCATGTTCCAACCTAGAATTCTAGCTGCCGGTATTCTCCCTCTTCATGTAAACTTTGTAAAATAAGAGAGGGAAGGCATAAGTATTGTCCTATAATGTGTAATAACAGCCCATAAAGCAATAAATATCAATATAAAGGCACGATGCAAAATGGACGTATCAACTCCCCCAAGCTTAGACCTCGCTTGTCCTCAAGCGAAAGCCGAAATTGAAAAATATGTCAACATGTTTAGAGATAGAGGTGTCGATAAAATAAAATACGTACATGAGGGCATCATGATCATCTTTAGAACAATAACATATATTGTCATATAATTTCTTATGTTAAAGTAAGAATTCGTTCACAAAGTAAAGTATGAATCAAAAACTTTACTAAAAACTAACAAACTACGATCTCAGTCATTGAAGCAATTGCATGTTATCATAACATCGGAAAGAGTCAATATAAGATAGGGGCTTATAGTTTCACCTCCCAACCTTTTACATCAAGGGTAATGTCAACAATAATACTTTATGATAACCTACATCCGAGTGGATAAGCAAAAGTGTAAAAAGGAAAGGTGAAGATCACCATGACTCTTGTATAAGGGTAGAAGATAAAAGTAAAAGATAGGCCCTTCACAGAGGGAAGCAGAGGTTGTCATGCACTTTTATGGTTTGATGCACAAAATCTTAATGCAAAAGAACGTCACTTTATATTGCCGCTTGTGATAAAGAACTTTATTATGTAGTCCATCGCTTTTATTTCTTCCATATCACAAGTTCATATAAAGCTTATTTTCTTCACACTAATAGATCATACATATTTAAGGAGAAATTTTTATTGCTTGCACCAATGACAACTTACTTGAAGGATCGTACTCAATCCATAGGTAGGTATGGTGGACTCTCATGGCAAAACTGGGTTTAAGGGATGTTTGGATGCACAAGTAGTATCTCTACTTGATGTAAAGAATTTGGCTAACATGAGAGGGAAAAGCAAGCTCAACATGTCGGAGGATCCATGACAATATAACTTCTATTCGGATATAAAAAACATAACCCATTATATTGTCTTCCTTGTCCAACATCAACTTTTTAGCATGTCATATTTTAATGAGTTCTCACAATTATAAAAGATGTCCAAGATATTATATTTATATGTTAAAAGCTCTCTTTCTTTATTACTTCCTATTAATTGCAACAATGACCAACACTATGTTTCTCAACTCTCAACAACTTTTATTCATCATACTTTTTATATGTGAAGTCATTACTCTCCATAAGATGAATATATGATCTTATTTATTTATTTTTATTCTTTCTTTTATTTTTATTCCCTCAAGATCATAGAAAGAAAGCAAAGCTCTCAACTCAAAACTACTCTTTAGCTCACGGACTCGATTACATAGGTATATCTCGAAACTAAAATCAGAGATAGATCAAACTAAAAAAAATTATTCTTCTAGATCAAGATATAACCAAAAGGATTGAACTAAGAAAAATGATAAAGGTAAGGGTGTGATGGTAATACGATATCGGGGCACCTCCTCCAAGCTTAGCAGTTGCCAAGGGGAGTGCACATACCCATGTATTTATGTCTCTTTCTTCAGAGGTGGTGATGATGGAGTTACTGATGCAGTAGTGCCACCCTTCGAGCACAGGAGATACTACAATCTACGAATCATGCTCTGGAGGGTGATGATATGCTCTTGCAACATAATATTTTCACGAGTGAGATATTTATTTTGCACATGGACTATTTCAATCATCCTAAAAGCTTCAATTTCAGTAGGGGTAAGATGATGGTAGTATGGTTGAAGGGTGTCTTCTTCTTCTGTTGCTGGAACTTGATCTCCCGCTACCTTCTTGATCTTATCACCCTTGTTGGTTTCCCCAAGTTCGTCTCTCTTCATATCCATCTTAATTAGCCAAGCATCGTCGCCACCATTGTTGGAGGAGGGCGACGACTGTAGCGACCAGACCTCAAATAGTCTGATCTCTGTGCATCAGTGTCATCCCTAGATCGGTAATGCTAACATGCACAATACTTGAGGATTTATAACAGAGTAGCAATCACACACTTATTACATTGAATGTCTCAAAAGAGAGCTTATTACAATAAATATGGCTTAAAGTCATCTAAAATTGATAACAGTGGAAGGCTTGGAAGATAAAGCGAGTATCAACTCCAACAGCACCGCTGAGTGAAAGACAACGACCTACGGCACCTTATGCATCCTCTGAAAAGTCTGCAACATGAACGTTGCTGCCCAAAACGGGTTAGAACATGGAATTTGCCGGCAATGTAACACAAGATAGTATTGAACAAAATAAATGCTATCACTACATGCATATATGGCTGGTGGAAAGCTCTATGGTTAACACTTTTGCATAAAGCCAATTTTCCCCTACAAAAAAGGAATAAATTTTATTTAACTATCATGGTGGTTGTTAAACATTGAGAAGGTTCCTCCAACTCAATCCCATTTAAGCATCATCATTAAACCCAATCAAATTATATTAAGATTGATGAGATCGACATGGTAATCCAAGAACTAAATACTCAAAAACGTCCATAGCCGGTGGCACGGCTAACCATGATTAGTTTATACACTCTGCAGAGTTTTGCGCACTTTTCTCCGCAAGACTCGAATACATCCATGGTTGGAGAAACGAGACACGGTCTTTCTCAAACAATAACTCTTTACTCTGGGTGGACAGTTACACCTACTTTCCTCTATACATCTGCTAGCCCACCACTGAAAGAGGTCTTGCAACGTACTCAACTATGCTAGAGACCATAATAGCTTGTGGATGCACATGGAAGTTTCTAGCATGAATAATCTTATTATCCCTTTGAGCCTGGGTGGCGGACAGTTGGATGATCACACGGGTACTCCGCGATTTCCAAGGACAGCACTGGATTCTCCAGGTGCCCTTACAACCACTGGGTACTCCGGGGTGCCTTCAAGAAATCCACCCAGATGTGTATTAAAGTAGCCACCTTAAGTTAACCATTAAATAATAACTCTCACATCTGTCATGAATCACTCGAACCAAACCACGTCTACGAGCATAGCATAGCAATATAAGAAACGTAGAAGGAACTCCCGAAGGTTTGATAATCAATAGGACAATAGGTACTACCTCATCTACTTCCCAAACCCACATGTTAATCAGATCCTAACCATGCAATTATTTGAAGATTGATCTAATGCAATAAAACTGAGTAGTAAAGAGGTATGATCAAAGTGTTACTTGCCTTGTTGATGATCCGTGAAACCTAGAGACTCATAGTAGCACACCTCGCACTCCGGGTACTCTATCGCAAACAAACAAGCATACAACAAGCACTCAACTAGAACCACGGGTAAAACTCAAATAAGAGATCTAAACAGAAAGTTCAACTTAAGAACTCCGGTTTGCAAAAAGAATCAAATCAAGCGAAGCAACAAAACTCAAACTACGAAAGAAACAAGCTCCGTTTACTCATCTGGACATAAGTCAAATTTTACCGTAGCAAAATCTTGTTCAAGTTGATTAAACAGAAAGAGGGCTTCAAGACGAAGGTCTAGGCGCTTGAATCGCCTGATTCCGATAAACGAGCGAAAAGATAAACTAGAACGAAAATCAGGGCAGAAATCATGATCGAAAATAATCGCGGAAAAACCCTGGAAAAAAGAAAAACTGACGAACAGGCTAACGAACGAACGTTCGCTGTCTGTGGCTAACGAGTGAAAACCGTTCGTTAAAACGAACGTACGAATGGGCGTTCGCTAAATAACTAAACCGGGGAAAAAATATAAAACCGATCTAAAAAAATAACCCCGGTTCTTAAAAAAACCTAGACGGTTAACCGTCAAAAACCAGCGGTGGATTCCGCGATTACCTCGACGGTGGGATCGGCGGGCGGCAGGACGACGGCGGCGGCGGCGGGCGGCGGCGGGTCGGTTGGCGGCGGGGCTCCGGCGGTGCGGGCGGGAGGCGGCGGCGGCGGAACTCGCGGCAGCGGAACTCGCGTCGGCGGCGGCGGCTGGCGGCGGCGGCGGATCAGGCGGGGCTGGGCGGGGCTAGGGTTTCGTCAGCTCGGGCCCTAGCCTCTGAAAGGGCCAGTTGGGCTGGAGTCCTAGTTGGGCACGACCCGACTAGGTCGGTGGGATTTTTTTTAAATAATTCCGTGCACAGAAAAACAAATAAAAGAAATACTAAACTGACTCCAAAATCCTGAAATAAAATTTCCCCGACATCTAAAAATATAGCGGACAAAGTGAACATTTATTTGGGCCTCTAGTGCAATTTTGAAAAACGCATATTTTTCCTAATTCAAATGAAATAGCGATAAAATACTTATTTGGGCCTCTAGTGCAATTCTGAATAAAATACTTATTTGATTTTAATATTAAATATCCAATATTTCTTTATTTTGGGGAAGTCATTTTATCCCGTCTCTTTTATTTTCATAGAAGAAATATTTGAAAAGAAAATAATTAAAATTAAACGATCCTCTTTTCAAAATTTGAGAAAACTCAAATATGAAAATAACGAAATCCCCAGCTCTCTCCGTGGGTCCTTGAGTTGCGTAGAATTTCTAGGATCAAACCAAAATGCAATAAAATATTATATGCAATGATGATCTAATGTATAACATTCCAAAATGGAAATTTGGGATGTTACAACGACATGATGCCTAGCCTTGAAAACTCTAACAGAAAACAGATCAAAACGAGAACAGAGGGTTTTGTTGTTGTACGGTGGTGAAAAGTTTGAGGAGATTATATAATGAATTTTTAACCGACCATAATAAGTATTTTGCAAGAAAATGGAGTCCGGATGGCACATGAGGTGGCCACAAGGTAGCAGGGATTCCCAGGTGGTAGGGCGCGTCCTCCACCCTTGTGGTCTCCTCGTGTCTCTTTTGGACTACTTTTAATTTTCCTAATTTTTCAATTATTCCAAAATGGAGAAAATATGATATTAGAATAGTTTTGGAGTCGGTTTACTTACCGTACCATATACTTATTCCTTTTCGGAGTCTCAAACGTTCTGGAAGGTATCCCCTATGTACTCCTCCGGTGTTATGGTATTAATTATATTTGTCTCAACATTTATGGGAGGACTTGAGATATAATGTTTGAGTCTTTGACCGTTTACCACCTTCGGATTTGTGCCTTCGGCGTAGTTGATTTTGAAGGCACCAGAATGGTAGACCTCCTCGATGATGTAAGGACATTCCCATTTAGAGAGAAGCTTTCTTGCAAAAAAACTTAAACGAGAGTTGTATAGAAAAACATGATCACCTAGATTAAACTCACGCTTTTGTATCCTTTTGTCATGCCATCTTATAACTTTTTCTTTAAACAACTTGGCATTCTCATAGGCTTGGGTTCTCCATTCATCAAGCGAGCTTATGTAAAATAACCTCTTCTCACTGGCATGTTTGAAATCATAGTTGAGCTCTTTGATTTCCCAATAATCTTTATGTTCTAGTTCAAGAGGTAAGTGACAAGCCTTTCCATAAACCATTTTATATGGAGACATACCCATAGCGTTTTCATAAGCAGATTTATAACACCATAATGCATCATCAAATTTCTTAGACCAATTCTTTCTAGATCTATTAACAGTCTTTTGCAAAATTAATATAATCTCTCTATTGCTCAATTCTACTTGAACAGTAGATTGAGGATGATACGGAGATGCAATTCTATGGTTAACATCATACTTATCAAGCATTTTGCGGAAAGCACCATGAATAAAATGTGAACCACCATGAGTCATTGAATATCTAGGGACTCCAAACCTGGAAAAAAGAACATTTTAAAGCATCTTCATAGAGGTGTTATGATCAACACTACTAGTTGGAATAGCTTCTAACCACTTAGTAACATAATCAACATCAACTAGAATATGTGTATACACGTTAGAGGAAGGAAAAGGTCCCATATAATCAAGGTCCCAAACATCAAATGGTTCAATATCAAGTGAATAATTCATAGGCATTTCCTGACGTCTACTAATATTGCCAATTCTCTAGCATTCATCACAAGACAACAAAAACTTACTAGCATCCTTGAAGAGAGTAGGCCAATAAAAACCGGATTACAATACCTTGTGTGCAGTTCTATCTCCAACATGATGTCCTCCGTAAGACTCGGAGTGGCACTTGCGTAGGATATGTTCCTCTTCATGCTCAGGTTCACACGTCCAATAACACACCATCTACACCTTCATTATAAAGGTGCGGGTCATCCCAAAAGGAATGTCTTAAATCATAGAAAAATGTTTTATTTTGCTGGTATGTGAAACTAGGTGGTATAAATTTAGCAACAATGTAATTAGCATAATCAACATAACATGGAGTATTACGAGAAGCATTTATGACAACTAATTGCTCATCAGGAAAACTATCATCAGTAGGCAGGGGGCCATCAAGAACATTTTCTAACCTAGACAAGTTGTCTACAACGGGGTTCTCAGCTCCCTTTCTATCAATAATATGCAAATCAAATTCTTATAGCAAGAGAACCCATCTAATAAGTCTAGGTTTAGCATCTTTCTTTTCCATAACATATTTAATAGCAGCATGATCAATGTGAATAGTTACTTTGGAATCAATAATATAAGATCCGAACTTATCGCAAGCAAAAACAACTACTAAAATTCTTTTTCAGTAGTAGCATAATTTCTGTGGGCACTGTCTAGAGTTTTACTAGCATAATGAATAACATTTAATTTCTTATCAACTCTTTGTCCTAGAATAGCACCAACAGAATAATCACTAGCATCACACATAATTTCAAAGGGTAAATTCCAATTAGGTGGTTGAAGAATAGGTGTAGAGATCAAGGCTTTCTTAAGTATTTCAACTTCTTCTAGACAATCGTCATCAAAAACAAAAGGAACATATTTTTGCAAGAGATTATTGAGAGGCCTAGAAATTTTAGAGAAGTCTTTAATAAACCTCCTATAGAAACCAGCATGACCAAGGAAACTTCTTATACCCTTGACATCTTTAGGACAAGGCATCTTTTCAATAGCATCTACTTTAGCTTTATCAACTTAGATACCTCTTTTAGAAATTTTATGCCCCAAGACAATACCTCCGTTCACCATAAAGTGGCACTTCTCCCAATTCAATACAAGGTTAGTTTCTTCACATCTATGCAAAACTCGATCAAGGTTGCTCAAGAAATCATCAAAAGAAGTTTCGTAAGCAGAGAAATCATCCATGAAAACCTCAACAATCTTTTCACAAAAGTCAGAGAATATAGCAGTCATGCATGTTTGAAAGGTAGCACGTGCATTGCATAAACCAAAAGGCATGCGTCTATAAGCAAAAGTACCAAAAGGGCAAGTAAAAGTGGTCTTTTCCTGATCATCTTTTGACACAGGTATTTGAGAGAAACCAGAATAACCATCTAGAAAGCAAAAATGTGTATTTTTGGATCGTCTTTCTAGCATTTCATCAATAAAAGGTAGAGGGTAATGATCTTTTCTAGTAGCTTTTTTCAATTTGAGAAATTCAATTACCATTCTATAGCCTGTAACAATACTTTGTGGAATCAATCCATTCTTATGAGTAGGAACAACGGTAATACCTCCCTTCTTAGGGACACAATGAATGGAACTTACCCATCTACTATCAGCAATAGGATAAATTATACCTGCCTCCAGAAGCTTTAGTATTTCATTTCTTACCACTTCTTTCATCTTAAGATTTAACCGTCGTTGATGATCAACAACTGGTTTAGCATCAGGCTCCAAATTAATTTTTTGCTGACATAGAGTGGGACTAATGTCTTTAAGATCATCAAGAGTATATCCAATAGCGGCACTGTGCTTTTTCAGAGTTTTCAATAATTTCTTTTCTTCGTGCTCTGAAATGTTAGCACTAATAATAACATGATATATCTTCTTTTCATAAAGATAAGCATATTTCAAAGTATCAGGTAATTGTTTAAGCTCAAACACGGGATCACCCTTGGGTGGAGGAGGATCCCCAAGGATTTCAACAGGCAAATTATGTTTAAAAACAGGCCCTTGATTAAAGAATATTTCATCTAATTCCTTTCTTTCATTCATAAACATATCGTTTTCATGGTCTAGCAAATATTGTTCTAAAGGGTCAGTAGGAGGCACAACAATATAAGCAAGACCAATAATTTCATCCTTACTAGGCGATTCTTTATCATGGGGTTGTCTACGAAATTTAGAAAAATTAAAATCATGAGACATATCCCCTAAACAACAGTAACAATATCTTTCTTGCAGTCCATCTCAGCATTAGAAGTATTCAAGAAAGGTCTACCAAATATAATGGGACAAAAACATCTTGTGGGAAACCAAGAACAAGAAAATCAGTAGGGTATTTTATTTCCTCACACAATACTTCAACATCTTTCACTATCCCAATTGGTGATATAGTATCTCTATTGGCAAGGTTATAATAGTAACATCAATAACTTCTATCTCAGCAGGTGCAATATCATTCATAATTTCTTGATATAAGGTAAAAGGAATTGCACTCACACTAGCACCCACATCACATAAGCCATGATAACAATGATCTCCTATTTTAACAAAAACAACAGGCATGCCAACAACAGGTCGATGCTTATTTTTAGTATTGGGTTTACCAATCCTAGTAGCTTCATCACAGAAATAAGTAACATGTTTGTCAATATTATCAACCAAGAGATCTTTAACCAAAGCAATGCTAGGTTCAACTTTATTTTGATCAAGTGGTGTAGATGTTCTAGTATAACTCTTACAAACCATAGTTGAAGCTTTAGCATGATTCTTTGTTCTATCAGGAAAAGGTGGTTTCTCAATATAAGCAATGTGAACAATAGGATCAACATTATAAGTAATAGTTTCTTCTTCAACTTTAATAGGTTCTACTACTTTCACTTCGATTGGAGGATGATATTTAAACCACTTCTCCTTAGGGAGATCAGCATGAGTAGCAAATGATTCACATAAAGAAGCTACTATCTCAGAGTCAAGTCCAAATTTAGTGCTAAAATAACGAAAGGCATCTGTATCCATAGAAGATTTAACACAAATCAAACATAAAGTTTATACCTGACTCCTTACCTTCGTCGAGTTCCCAATCATCAGAGTTGTGTTTAATTCTTTCCAATAAATCCCATTTGAATTTAATAATCTTATTCATAAAAGAACCAGTACAAGAAGTATCGAGCATGGATAGATCATCATGAGAAAGCCGAGCATAAAAATTCTGAATAATAAATTATCTTGAGAGCTCGTGATTGGGGCATAAATATAACATTGACTTAAGCCAACCCCCCCCCCCCAAGCTTGAGCGATACTTTCTCCTTCACGAGGCCAAAAATTATATATAATTCTGATCCCGATGAACCAGATGCATAGGATAAAACCTCTGATGAAATTCCAATTTCAATCGGTTGTAGTTCCATGATCCAATTTCATCACGTAGCCTATACCATGTCAATGCCTTTCCCTTAAAAGATAAAGGGAAGACCATCTGATTGACAACATCCTCGGGCAAACCTGCAATCTTAAATAATCCCCAGACTTCATCCACATAGATTAGGTGCATATCAGGATCTAATGTTCCATCTCCTACATAAGGATTAGCTAGAAGTTTGATTATCATACCCGAAGGAATTTCATAATAAATATTTGCAGTAGGTTCACTAGGTTGAGGAGCAACTCTTTGCTCTTCCCGTCAAGCTGAAGATACCCCGAACAAGCCCCTCAAAGGTTTATTTTCCATAGTAACAAGTGAAAGTAAATTTGAGCACAATATATAAATCTTTCCTTACTAAATTCCACTTACCACAGACACCTCACTCCGCGGCAACGGTGCCAGAAAAGAGTATTGATGACCCACAGGTATAGGGGATCTATTGTTGTCCTTCCGATAAGTATGAGAGTAGAACCCAACGAGGAGCAGAAGGAAATGAGAAGCGGTTTTCAGTAAGGTACTCTCCGCAAGCACTGAAATTATCCGTGACAGATAGTTGTATGATAGGATAATTCCTAACAAATAACAAGTAACAAAAGTAACTAACATGCAGCAAGGTGTCCCAATCCTTTTTGTAGCAATGGACAAGCGTGTATGAACTCTTATATAAAGCAAAGCGCTCCCGAGGACACATGGGAATTATTGTCAAGTTAGTTTTCATCATGGTCATATGATTCGCGTTCGTTACTTTGATAATTGATATGTGGGTGGACCGGTGCTTGGGTTCTTCCCTTCCTTGGAAAGGCCTCCCACTTATGATTAACCCCTCTCACAAGCATCACAACTACGAAACAAGAATTAAGATAAATCTAACCATAGCATGAAACATATGGATCCAAATCAGCCCCTTACGAAGCAACGCATAAACTAGGGTTTAAGCTTCTGTCACTCTAGCTACCCATCATCTACTTATTACTTCCCAAAGCCTTCCCCTAGGCACAATCAATGGTGAAGTGTCATGTAGTTGATGTTTACATAACACCACTAGAGGAAAGACATAATACATCTCATCAAAATATCGAACGAATACCAAAATCACATGATTACTTATAACAAGACTTCCCCCATGTCGTTAGGAACAAACATAACTACTCACAAAGCATATTCATGTTCATAATCAGAGGAGTATTAATTATCATTAAGGATCTGAACATATGATCTTCCATCGAATAAACCAACTAGCATCAACTACAAGGAGTAATCAACACTACTAGCAACCCACATGTACCAATTTGAGGTTTTGAGACAAAGATCGGATACAAGAGATGAACTAGGGTTTAGAGAGGAGATGGTTATGGTGAATATGTTGATTGAGATTGACCCCTCGGTGAGAGGATCATTGGTGATGACAATGGATTCGATTTCTCCGTCCCAGAGGGAAGTTTCCCCGACAGAACAGCTCCGCTGGAGCCCTAGATTGGTTCTTCCTAGGTTCCGCCTGGAGACAGCAGCACTTCGTCCCGAAAGCTTCCTTCTGACTTTTTCCAGGTCAAAACACAAAATATAGCAGAAGATGGGCATCGGGGGCCTTCTTGGTGGCCCACAAGGTAGGGGGCGCGCCGAGGGGTAGGGCGCGCCCCTATCCTTGTGGACGGCTGGTGGCTCCCCTCTGGTGCTTTCTTCACCAAATATTTTTTATTAATTCCAATATGACTCTCCGTGTAGTTTCAGGACTTTTGGAGTTGTGTAGAATAGGTCTCTAAAATTTGCTCCTTTTCTAGGCCAGAATTCCGGCTGCCGACATTCTCCCTCTTCATGTATACCTCGTAAAATAAGAGGGAAAAGGCATAAGTATTGTGCTACAATGTGTAATAACAGCCCATAATGCAACAAATATCAATATAAAAGCATGATGAAAATGGACATATCAACCCTACTGCACAAGAGTACTTCAGGTGGTGTCTCATTGCCACCGCTCACAGCATGAAGTGGAAGCAACAGCCGTTCTAGGCCAACAATTCCGCTTCGAATGACAAATGGGTTAAAATACTCTCGGCTAAGCAAGATCTCAAGGAACGGCACCATAGTGCACCTAAGTCTTACCCATGCAGACATTTGTTGCTCGAGTTCGACGAAGAACTGAAAAATGATATACTTTTAACACGTGGACGGCCAGACCAACCTCACTGACCCCCTAGAGGGCAGGATAGGCCAACATGGCAAGATCTTCGCACTCAAAACGCACCATGGCGTCATGGCAAGGACCGTGTCATCTACCTAGACCCTCATGATGCTTGATGTCACATCGAGGAAAACCGAGAGCCTCCTCGGTCTACAGATCAAGAGGACGCGCGCTCGTCGGGACTGATGGCTATGATGCCTGGCTAGATAGGTACAACTGCGCCTGAGATCAAGCCTACACTTGGCTTTCCCCCGACCTCCAACACGATACTACTCGGTTCCGAGGTCCAGCCCACCCGATATGTTTTACAGATAGGGTTATGGAACACCAGTTCCCAGAAGGGTTTAAACCCATCAGTATAGAATCTTACGTTGGCACAACCGACCCAGCAGTATGGATCGAAGATTTACTTCTTCATATACACATGGCTAATGGAGATGACCTTCATGCCATCAAATACATGCCGCTCAAATTAAAGAGGCCAGCAAGGCATTGGGTCAATAGCCTGCCTCCTCATTCTATCGGTAGTTGGGAAACCCTCGAGGATGCCCTTCAGGAAAATTTCAAGGGGACTTACGTCCGACCTCCACACACCGATGACCTCAGTCGTGTCACTCAGTAGCCCGGTGAATCCGCTCGGAAATTTTGGTTCCTCACTAAAAAGAACAAGATCATTGATGACCCAAAAGTATAAGGGACCAATCATAGTCCTTTCGATAAGTAAGAGTGTCAAACCCAAAGAGGAGCAGAAGGAAATGACAAGCGTTTTCAACAAGGTAATGTATGCAAGCACTGAATTTATAAGTAACGAGTAGTTCGATAGCAAGATGATTTGTAACAAGCAAGTAAAGGTAACAGTAACAAAAGTGCATCAAGGTATCCCATTCCTTTTGAGGCAAAGGACAGGCCAAAACGGTCTCCTGTGATAAGCAAAGTGTTCTCAAGGGTACACGGGAATTTAATCTAGTCACTTCCATCATGCTGGTTCGATTTGTGTTCGCTACTTTGATAATTTGATATGTGGGTGGACCGATGCTTAGGTGCTGTTTTGGATCCGCAACTACGAGAAAATATTTAAGAATAAATTCTAACCATAGCATTAAACTTTTGGATCCAATTCAGCCCCTTACAGAATAGCGCATAAACTAGGGTTTAAGCTTCTATCACTCTCGCAACCCATCATCTTATAACTACTCCACAATGCAATCCCTTACACGCAAGTATGGTGAAGTTTCATGTAGTCAATGTTCACATGACACCACTAAGGGAATCACAACATACATACCATCAAAATATCGAACACATATAAAATTCACATGATTACTTCTAACAAGATTTCTCCCGTGACCTCAAGAACAAAAGTAACTACTCACAAATGATAATCATGCTCAAGATCCGAGGGGTATTAAATAGCATAATGGATCTGAACATATAATCTTCCACCAAATAAACCATATAGTAAGCAACTACAAGATGTAATACACACTACTAGTCACCCACAAGCACCAATCTATAGTTCCAGTACAAAGATTGAACACAAGAGATGAACTAGGGTTTGAGAGGAGATGGTGCTGTTGAAGATGTTGATGGATATTGCCCTCCCCAAGATGGGAGAGTTGTTGGTGATGATTACGACGATGATTTACCCCTCCGAGAGGGTATTTCCCCCAGCGGAATCGCTCAGCCGGAGGGCAAATGTGCTCCAGCCCAAGTTCCGCCTCGAGACGGTGGCGCTCCATCCTGAAAGTCTTCTCCTTATTTTTTCTAGGTAGTAATGACTTAAATACCAGAAGAGGGGCACCGGAGGTGGGCTGGGTTGAGCACAACCCGCTAGGGCGCACCTGGGGGGCCTAGTGCGCCCTGGTGTCTTGTGCTCACCAGGTGGCCACCGCCAGTAGTTATTTGCTCCATTATTTCTTATTTATTTCATAAAAATACCTCATGAAGTTTCAGCTCATTAGGAGTTGTGCAGAATAGGTAGTCTGATGTAGCTTTTTCAGATCCAGATTTCCAGCTGCCGAAATTCTCCCTCTTTGTGCGAACCTTGCATATTATCAAACAAAAGGCATTAGAATTACTCCAAAAAGCATTATTATGCATAAAACATCATAAATAACAGTAGGTAAACATGATGCAAAATGGACGTATCAACTCCCCCAAGCTTAGATCTCGCTTGCCCTCAAGCGAAAACCAAAATTGAAAAACATGTCCACATGCTTAGAGAGAGAGGTGTTGATAAAAACAAAATACATAAATAGAAGCATCAAGTAACTTATTATAACAGCAACAAACTTTAACATAAAACTTTTATCATATAACTTTTATCATAGACTTCTCATAAACAAGTAACAATTCATCACAACATCAAAGTATAAAGCATAAACTCTACTGAAAACCAACAAACTGTGTTCTCAGTCAACTTTGCAACTACAATTTCATCATCCTTTCAGGTAGGGTGACGTATCGGACCCTTTTTGTCTAGTCCACATACTCAACCATCATATAGGCTTCTATGATTGCTAACACACACCGTATACACATGAGCAAAATGTTTCAACTGGACACATTGAAAGATAGAGGCTTATAGTTTTTCCTCCCAACATACTCACCTCGAGGGTGATGTTAACAATAGTGACTCATGCTACCCATATAGAACTGGATATATGTTCCTAGATCTTTCCTCACCACATGATGATTGCCAAAAGATAAAAAAAGAAAGGAATATAGAGAAGACTTTGACTCTTGCATGAAAGTAAATACATAAAAGTGAAAGATAGGCCCTTCGCAGAGGGAAGGAGAGGTTGCCATGCGCTTTTTGGTTGTATGCTCAATCCCTTACTGCAAAAGAACATCACGTTGTATTGCCCCTTGTGATAGCAACCTTTATTATGCGATCTGTTTTTTTTATTCTTTGCCATCACAAGTTCGTACAACGCTCAATTTTCTCTTACACTAAATGATCTAACACTTTTAGAAGCAATTTTTATTGCCTTATTGCACCGATGACAACTTACTTCAAGGATCTTACGCAATCCTGATGTAGTTATGGTGGACTCTTGAAACAAGTTTTGGGTTTAAGGGTTTTTGGATGCACAAGTAGTTTCTCTACTTGGTGCAGAATTTTTGGATAGCAAAGATGGGGATCAAGCACAACATGTTGAAGGATTTATGACAATATAACTTCTATGTGAATATGAACAAACATAAATCATTACGTTGTCTTCCTTGTCCAACTTCAACAATCTTGGCATATAATATTTTGATGGGGGCTCCCAATCACAAAATATTTCCAAGATAGTGTATTTGCATGTGAATCTTCTATTACCTTATTTGTTCTATCATGAATTGCATCATTGACCAATGCTATGTTTGTCACTCTCCAATAAAATTTTCTACTTATACTTTTCCTTATGTGGTGTCATTACTTACCATAAGATTAGCAAATGATCTTTTTCATTTATTTCCTTTCCTTTTATTGAAACTTGAAAGTAAAGAAAGCAAAACTCAAGCTAAACTTTATTATATATCTCGCAGATGGTGAGAAGGAAAGATCACTAAGCAAACTTTCAAAAGAAAGTATTGAACTAAAATTTTATTCATCTGTAGCAAAAGATAACAATGGGTCGGACAAAGGTAAATAAAGGCAAAAGATAGTGGAGCTGATACGATACCGGGGCACCTCCCCCAAGATTGGCACAAGCCAAGGGGAGTACCCATACCCAATACACATTTTTTGGTGATGAAGAAGGAGGTGGTGGTGATGAAGTGGTAGCGATCTTGTCCTTCATGATCAAGAGATTCTCCAATCTATAGATGATGCTACGAAGGGCGATGATGTGCCCTTGCAACAGAATATTTTCACAGGTAAGGTATTTATTTTGCACATAAACCGTTTTGATGATCCGAAAGGCTTCAATCTCTATGGGAGTGAGATGATCAAAGTAGGGTTTAACATTATCTTTTTCTTCCTCGACAGGCAAGGCTATCTCAACCACCGGCGCTTGATCCCTGGTATTGTCGTGGAGTTATCACATCAGATGTCCTAGTGTAAGGACTTAGGTGTGGAGCCATTGCAACGTAGTTAGCTTGAAGGGGTTAAACGGGACAAGGGACATGGAGAGTTTATACTGGTTCGGCCCCTCGCGGTGGAGGTAACAACCTAATCCAGTGTAGGGTGGTTATTGCTTGGGCTTCGATTACCAGGGAGCGGATACGCTTGACCTAGTTCTTGATCTCTTTCTTTCCTGTCGTAACTCACCTTCGGGTCATCCCATTATATACACAGGTTAATGCCCGGTGGCTTACTAGACAACGTGTCCGGCTCGGTGACTAACTACGCCTGCCTTATGCTACAAGTATATCCTCATGGCGGTTCATCCTTCTTGGCCCTAAGTCGTCTCTAGGTCTTGGGCCGTCAGCAGGCTTCTTATGACCCACCCCCTTCATAGGTTATCACTAGCAGTATGACCTGGCCCCCTCCTGGGCGGTTCATACCCGGTAGTTATATCCCCAACATTAGGCCCCATGTTGATTTGAACTTGTTCATATCAATCTTCAACCCCTAGCTTATAAAACCTGCACCACCTGTTGTAGCCCGCTGTGACGTCAGCTCTTGGAATCTTCTTAAACCGCCATGGCGCCATTTCCCTTTAGCTCTGCACGAGGCCCGGAGCACCTTCAACTAATCTTTATCTTAATAAACATCCAGAAAATCAAGGCGTCCCTATAGCCATGCGATGATTTCGGCCTCCTCGATTCTCGTGCATTCCTTGTACTTGCCCCCATTATAAATAGGGACGGGGGCCTCTCTCATTTTTCCCTCTGCTTCCTTCTTCGTCTTCCTCTTCCTCTCGGCCGCACGAGCGCTCATACTCCACCGTCGCAACTTCTAGCCGCTGCACCAACTAAGGTCACCGCATCAACCTGACCAGACCTGAGAGCTCCAGTGCGCCGCCGCAGATCCTTATTGCATGTAAGCACGCCTCCCTCTTTCTTCTAAGATATATTTTTAGGGTTTATGCTGTTCGTCGGTGTTATTACTGTTCTTCCTTTTCCTCTTCAACTCCCGCAGTTCTAATTTGGCTAGATCGTAGATCTTTTCCGGAAGTGGTTTTATCACCATTTTTTTCCAGTTGAAGTAGCATCCATTTGTAAAGAACCATATCAATGTATCTAGGCTTTTCCACTTCCGCCACCTTTGGCTTTATTTTCACTGCCTTTTCTAAACTGTCACAAATCCAAATTTATAGCACTAGCTTGCGACACGTGTTTGTCTGGCCCTTAGCAAAAATTGTCAATTAATAGATTTAAATCCCAAAGCTGCCATGGCAGCTTATGATATAAACCACCATATTACATTAGGCCCCTGGTAAGCCACATTATCCATTTAAATCCATAACCCGACCATCTTCAGGCTTTAACCAAGCTGGCTTTATCTGAACTGAGTCTCCATAGTTTTATCCTTGCATTGCGGTTGAGACAACATGTACTCGCCATATATCCGCCGGTTTAATAACATCTTAACTTGCTCTATTGCAAGCGTTGCACCCGATCATGACCAAGACAGTCACCTCATGTGATTCGGTCCGATCCATTGTTACCAAAGCTATGCTCGAAGATTATGTAAAGATTGGTTTTTTCCGGCCAAGGATGTCATTCATTGGCATGCCCCTAATCCGGAAGAAGCCAAACCTCAGCCGCAAGCCGGCGAAGTTATCATTTTCACAGATCACAAGAACTGGGGCTTTTCACCACCCGGGTCAAAATTCTTCTATGATGTCCTGCACTTCATGCAACTTCACCCTCAAGATATCGGGCCCAACACCATTTCCAATATTTGCAACTTCTAGGTCTTCTGTGAAGTATACCTTCAAGAAGAACCCAGTGTTAACCTCTTCAGAGAATAATTCTATCTGAACCGCCAGAATGTGTTTACTGACGGACCCAAGCAAGAACTCAGAGGGATTTAAATTCAGGATCGCAGAGACGCCATTTTCCCTTATGCTTCGCTTCCAAGTCATCCCAATGATTGGAATCAAATCTGGTTTTACCGCAAGGATACTTATCCTGCTGATGAAAATACTTTGCCCGGCATTCATGACCAATGTTTCAACCTGAAGCATCCTCTTCCTGGCCGGCTTACCACTGCTGAACGGGCAAGGCTTATGCCTATCTTTTCCATAGTTAGGGCATTACTGGGCAACAAATTAACTGGAATTGATCTGGTTCGATGTTGGGTAGCTTGGAGAATCACACCCTTAAGCCGCCGGCCCGGTTTAATGTGCTCATACACTGGTGATACCAAAGACCAGCTTCATTACAATTCAAAGCATTTGACTAATAAGGTTATCAATGATATGACCAAGACTCTTCTCAATGGGTCATTGGAAAGCTATAGCAGAGTGGGTCTGAATCCCTTATGTGTCCTTAACCTGGCACCAGAGGTATGCTTATTCGGTTTACATACTTGTTACCCTAGTGCTCCTAAAACCTGGAAATTCTGAATTTTATCATTTCTTAGCCTGGGTCCGCTTTCTGGGATAAGAGATATAATGAGAAAGCCGCCAAGAAGGCCAGGGCTAAGACCAAAGCAATGAATTGAAGAAAAAATTCTTCCACCGCTGCCGACATGTTTAACGTGGATGAATCTGAAGGGTCGAAGGTTCATCTTGATTCCCTTGGCTCCTTTTTCATCCACCTTATTGACACTGGTTACTATTAGGACGACGCGGAGAGAAGCCAAGTGGTTGATGACGAGGTAACCATTATTTCCTCCGACTCAGAGCCTTTGCCAAGACAGAAAATCCGACGCGTGATCCGTAAAGTAAGGTTTTCTAACCCTTTAGCTCACATGGATACAAATTTATTTTGAAGCAACAACAACACGAGAATCGGTTCAGAACCCGGAACAGTGGAGGCGGAAAACTTACCTCCGGCTTACCCAACACGCAAGCTCCACACAAACGCCAGAATGAGGTAAAAAATTGAGACTTGTTTACTTTAACCTAGATATTATTCATCCAATACTTCATGCCTCTGGCTTAACTTTTCAGGGGACTTCTCACTCTTCATCTAGAGACTCATCTTAGACTCAGCTTCCTCCTTTCAAGACTTCCCCTAGGTACCAATTAAACATGTGTCCCTTTTAACATCTTTACGGATCATACTGACTTTCTGAATCTTCGTGTAGTGGAAACGCAAAGCCTAGCAAAATGTCGGTGATGAAACAACACCTATGGGATCACTGGAATCCCTTCTGCGGTTGCGGGGCGCGGAATCGTGAGAAGAGCGGGACTAGGGGATGGCACATAGAGGATTTACCCAGGTTCGGGCCGCAAAGATGCGTAAAACCCTATGATCCTGCTTTGGTGGTTGTATTAGTGTTCTTGAGCTCTCCAACTAGCTCTAGGTGCTGTGAGGTTCAAAAGAGCCGAATCCCCTCTCAGTATACCATGGGCCTCCTTTTATAGGCGAAAGGGGCTGCCACAGTGGCACACAGGAGGTGGAAAGTGCTACAGTGTTGCGAGGTTATCGCTAGTATTATAGGACAAGACGCATTAAATGCGGGGCTGAGGTGTCCGTCACTTTATTGGGGGACGGGGGTGAGGCCCGTCCTGTCCGTCTCTGCCCCTCCTGGCTTCGACACACGCCCCGACCAGCAACACATGCAGTGCCACGTAGGCAGGCAGGCAGCTGAGGTGGCACGGTGGTGGAGCCTCCACGAAAGTCTGCATGCTGCCACGCAGGTGCCTGCCTAGCTGGTTGGGTTGGCGGCTGCGCACGAACGAAAGTAGGAACCTGGCTAGTGCGGGCCTGGCGGTGGCCTTGCCGGGATGCTTGGTGACGGTCTTGCCGGGTGGCCCGGCAAGGGTCTTGCCGCGACACGCCGTTCCCCGGCAAGGATCTTGCTGGGGGATTCTGTGGGTTTCTTCGGTGGGGACAACTGCCTTCCTATCCCCATTTGATCTTGTTTGTTCTATATCTTCACAAAGATCTGCATGCCACCACGGAGGTGCCTCCCGAACCCTGTCCCGACGCGACTGCTCAGCGTTGGTGGGCTCGAGGGTGGCTCGCTCAGTGGGTGTGGACGAGCTGCCCCGACAAGGATCTTACCAGGGCCGCTGGGGCTGCCCTCGGCAAGGGTCCTTGCCGGGGCAACCTTTATTGCCCGTGCAACCTTTGTGGTCTTGGTCATTTGTTGTTTTGCTTTGCTTGTCCCTGTGGCCCTGGCTTTTCTCCGGCTTCCCTCCCTTGCCTTGCTCATGTGCGGTCGTGGCAGGCAGATCTGACTGCCCGTGCACAAGTATAGGGGTCAAAAGCTAGGCCCCTAATTTTGTACACCGACAGGAGCCGCCGAGCCTGGGTCACACATAGGCGCATCGAGTTGTTGGGCCAGGCCCAGAATGGTTCACGGGTAGTTGAGGCAGATTTTACCGCGGCCACTGTTCCGCCCGCTGTGCTTCCCCACGACTTACGTTGAACGCGCGACGTGGGGGTCATGCGCGCGCATGACGTGGGCATACTGGCTTCAGTTTTCGGTGGATAGTAAAGGGGCGGCTTGCGTGTCTCTTCGAGATCGCAGGGCCGCCTGCCATTCACTGCCCTTGCTCAGGAACCGTCGTTCGACGCGCCCCATCGCGCCCGCTTCTTGCGCCACGTTCGTTGCATGCAGAGCGAGTGATAGGCGCGGGGGTCGTGGATAGTCGCGCGCGTGCGGGTCGATTCCCACGCGTCTTTAATGGAGCGGGGAGGGCGGTCGACGGCCCCGCACGCTGTCATCTCAAGAGGCCGGATTGGCCGAGAGGGGGCGGCCAAGCCTCGCCCCTGCCCCTCTATAAAGAGGGGCATGGGGGGAATGGAGCCTCCCAACCTTTCGCTATCTGCCTCCTCCCATCTCTGCTTCCTTTCTTCTTCTGCTATGGCGAGGGGGCGTGGCGATGCTTCATCAGTGGCGGCGAGGGTTTCGTCCAGACAGCGCATCACCCCTCCCCAAGAACTCGTAGCGGCGGAGCCGGCCGCTAGAGGGAGGGGAAGGGGGTGAGGCCGAGGCCGCCGTGGAGCCCGGGGGAGAGGAGGACGGGGTGGCAGATCCGCCTCACCCCCTCGAGCAGCCCTTCCCCCAATGGAGGCCCACGCTGGGGACAATCCCTGCGAATTCTTTGTCAGGCTGCGCCATCCGCCACGCCGTCGCCTTCGCCTTCCGACCCCGTTTGCATGGGAGATGGAGCTGGATCCGCCGCAGGCGCTGCGGCTACACATGACGGGTTGCGGGAATAGGGGCACGTGGGTTGACGTTGAGTTCCCCGCCCCTCATGTCATGTATCTTCACCGAGGGTGGAAGACTTTCGCTCGCTTTCAAAGCTTGATGGATGGGCTCGCTCTCCATTTCAAACTAATGGAGGACGGCCTCCTCTCCGTTAAGACTTCGGGCACTTCGGGACCCGCTTGAGGTGCTGCGTAGAGAGCTTCTCTGACGATGAAGAGTTCTCCTCGAGCGAGAGTGGCGAGGTAGACAATGGCAGCGACAACGAGGGCAGCGGGTGGCAAGATGACGGGTCCGACTAGGTGTCGGGCGCCGCACCGAGTGGCACCAGCGACCCCATCATCCGTGTTGCCGTCTCCTTGAACTTCTCAGGGTCGCCTCCTTGGGCGGCTGGCGTAGGGAGGCCGCAGAAGAGGAAGAGGACGAGCGACAAGGCCGTCAAGTCGGAGTACGCGGACACCGACGCCTTTGTCGCGCGTTGGCGTCCTGCCGCCTCGTCTTCGAGCTCTGCCTTCGGCGCCGCCATCACCATCCAGCCCTTGGACGGCCACTGAGATGTTCTCTCGGTGTCTTCTGCCACTCGTAGCTCACTTAGGCGCCCCTTTTGCCTTTCTGCTTTCTCGTTCCATTTCCTGAGGAGGACAAGAAAGGGATTACGGGCACCTTATATCTTTTTAGTCTTGTAAGCCTTCGGGCCTTTGCTAGCTTTAGAACTTGTAATCCCCCTTTTTATGTTTTTCATTTCGTTCGAATTGTTCTTGTACGGGATGTTTTTTAATGAAAAAGGGATGTTTGCCGGGGATTTCCGTTCGTGGGAGGAACCCACGACAAGGGGTGAGTCCTGGTCATCCTTAAGATAAACGTTTTTTTCCCGGCAACAGGCCTTGCCGTTTTCCCACCTTGCTTGACCTTTCCCACGCTCTTGGCGGAGGCAAGGATGAGGTGGGCTTAGGCCCCTCGGTCTCCTCCTCTGCTACCGCGGCCACGACCAGATCTAGACCCGGGAAATAATCCTTGGGTGCCGAAAAAGGGGGAGCACAGTAGCTTAGAGATAGAACGGGGTTTCACGCATCCCAATCCATAACAAAACCCATGATAGGGGATAAAAGACTTATCTGGATTCCCAGCATACGGCAATTCTGGCTTGCCGCGGAAGGATCCTTGTTCTTGCAGCCCCTGGCAACCCTGGCTTGCCGAGGCCCGGGCACCAGTTCGTTCCTTTTATTTTAGGACAGCTCGGCGAGGATACTTACGTGCCCTGCGAACCAAAGAATGACAAAAAAGAACAGAGAGATGCGCACTCGGCCTCTAAGCTAGGGGTTAGCCGCCGCTAAGCACTATCAACCCTAACTGAGGAAGAGACTCAACCTAGCATGCATGCTATAACTTAGGGCGCCAATGCTTCGTTTATTTTATGCTCAGGGTATGCGTCGGGCTTTGTACAAAGGGTTACATGCCTTTCCGAGAGGCCCGGCAGCCGCGCCTTATGGGTAAAACTTGCGAAGATGCTCGATGTTCCATGAGTTGCTCACTGGAATGGCATCTTCGGTCTCCAGCCGGACTGCGCCGGGCCTGATGACTCGCGTTACCCGATAAGGGCCTTCCCACTTTTGGCGTCAACTTGTTGGAATTCTTGGCTGACTGAACACACCGAAGAACAAGGTCGCCTTCCTCAAGGCTCCGGGCATGAACCTTGTGGCTATGATAGCGGCGCAAAGCTTGCTGGTAGTGTGCTGCTCTCACAGCCGCCCGGAGACGATCTTCCTCAAGGAGCGTTGCGTCATCTTGCCGCAATTGCTCTTGCTCAAGCTCATCATAAGCGAGCACTCGAGGTGACCCGTATATGAGTTCTGTGGGGAGAACTGCCTCTGCCCCGTAGACCAGGGCAAAGGATGTCTGGCCCGTGGCTCAATTTGGCATCGTTCTGATCGACCAAAGAACCACCGTCAACTCATCAATCTAGTGCCTTCCGCTCTTGCGCAGCCTGTCAAAAGTCTTCGTCCTTAAGCCTTGCAGGACTTCTGCATTCGCCCTCTCCGCTTGGCCATTGCTCCGTGGATGTGCCACAGTAGCAAAACAGACTCTGCTACCGAGATCTTCATCATATTGCATGAAGGCGTGGCTCGTGAACTGTGTGCCGTTCTCGGTGATGATCCTGTTGGGTACCCCAAAACGGCACATTAGTCCCTTGAAGAACTTGATGGCTGACTGCGCTGTCACCTTCCTCACTTCCTCCACTTCCGACCACTTTGTAAACTTGTCGATTGCGACGTACAGGTACTCAAAGCCCCCGACTGCACGGGGGAAAGGGCCCAAGATGTCGATCCCCCAGAACGAGAAGGGCCAGGAGAGAGGGATAGTTTGAAGGTCTTGAGCTGGTTGATGAAGTTTGTTCGAATGGAACTGGCACGCTTTACACTTGGTTACTAGTGCCGTCGCATCCTGGAGGGCAGTTGGCCAGAAGAAACCTTGTAGGAAAGCCTTGCCGGCAAGGGCCCTCGACCCAATGTGGGAGCCACATATGCCTCCATGTATCTCTGCCAACAACTTTAGTCCTTCCTCCCGGGAGATGCATATCAATTTCACTCCGTTCGGCCTTCTCCTGTACAATACGCTATCAACGAATTGGTACAGAGCAGACCGGTGGGCTACTCTTTCTGCCTCTTCCCGCTCCTCAGGAACCTCCCCTTTTGGAAGGAATCGGATGGTGTGTTGTGCCCATGCCGGAGCCTGTGGCTCGACGGCAAGGACCCAAGGCATTTCTTCTACCGTGGGAGCGGCCGGCTCCATGGTCATGACCGGGGTCCTGCCAGAGTCGGTTGCCCTGTGGCAGGGTCGGCGTCCACGGCAACATCCTCGCCAGCGGCCCCGGGGAGCTCGGTGGGGAAGTACTTGCCGGGGCCTAGCTTCCTCCGCTTGCTCTGCCCGGTCAATGGCTCAACGGATGGTTGGGTTAACTGGAGCAGAAAAGTACCTGGTTCCACAGGTAGCTTGAGGGCGGTGCGCTTTGATAGGTAGTCGGCGATGTCATTCTCCGCTCAAGGGACATGTTCCGCTTGTATACTGTCAAAGCGCTCCTCCAGTTTCCTCACCTCATCTACGTAAGCTTCCATCAACGAGCTTTGAATCTTCCTGACGACGAGCTGTGAATCGCCCCTGATGATGAGCTTCTTGACTCCAAGGTCTGCCGCGATCCTGAGACCGGCAAGCAAACCCTCGTACTTGGTGGTGTTGTTGGTTGACATCTCCCGGGGGAAATGCATCTGGACGACATACTTGAGGTGCTCTCCGGTGGGTGCGACAAGCAGCACACCAGCATCGGCGCCTTGCAGCGAGAAGGCACCATCGAAGTACATGATCCAGTTGCAACTCGCTTCCTTGCTAGGGAGAGTGGTCTCCTGTACCTCTTCGTCAGGTGTCGAGGTCCATTCTGCAACAAACTCCGCCAAGACTCTGCTATGAATCATTGAGGTGCTTTCAAACTTCAAATCAAAACTCGACAGCTCTAGGGCCCATTCCACGATCCTCCCCGTTGCATCTGGGTTGTGTAGTATCCGTTGAAATGGGAGGCGGGTGACTACTGTGATCTCATGCGCTTGGAAGTAGTGGTCCAGCTTCCTCGAGGCCATAAGGAGACCGAAGAGTAGCTTTTTTCACACGTGAGTACCTCGACCTAGCCCCCTGCAAGAGGGAGCTGACGAAGTAGACTGGGTGCTGCACCATTTTCTTTTTCTGTGCCTCTTCACCTGGTTGTGTGTGTCCTGTCGTGCTGGCGCCGGCCCCTGTCAGGGACTTGATCTTCCCGAGATCGAGCCCTGCCGGAGAGGGTTTTGGTTTGCCTTCTATTGGCTCTGCCGCTGTCGCTGCCTTCTAGTCAACCTCCCTCTGCGCCACTAGTGCGGCGCTACCCACTTGATTCGTTGCTGCTAGGTAAAGCAGCAACGGTTCTTTTGCTTTGGGCGCAACGAGCACTGGGGTAGAAAAGAGGTATTTCTTCAAATCTTGCAGCGCTGCCTCGGCTTCTGGGGACCACTCCACTGGCCCTGCCTTCTTCAAGATTTTGAAGAAAGGTAGGGCACGCTCCACGGACTTGGAGATGAACCGGCTCGTGGCAGCAACGCAACCAGTGAGCCGACGCACGTCCTTGATCCGCTTGGGCGCCTCAATCTGCTCGATGGCCTTGATCTTATCTGGGTTTGCTTCAATCCCGCGCTGGGACACAAAGAACCCGAGAAGCTTGCCAGACGGGTCTCCAAAGACACACTTCTCAGGGTTCAATCTGAGGTTGATCTTGCGCAGGTTCCCGAATGTTTCTTCTAGATCTTGCACAAGGATTGCTTTCTCCTTGGTTTTGACCACTATGTAGCTGGGGTTCAAAACCAATTTGGACTGCTCTTGCAAAGGTCGAGCCAGCATTCTTCAACCCGAAGGGAATTCGTAAAAAGCAGTATGCACCACATGGGGTGATGAATGCTATCTTTTCCTCGTCTTCTTTCGTCATGAAGGTCTGGTGGTATCCTGAGTAGGCGTCAAGGAATGATAACAGGTCACATCCAGCCGTGGAGTCAACAATCTGGTCGATGCATGGTAACGGGAAGGGATCCTTTGGACAGGCCTTATTGATGTCTGTGTAATCAATACATAGCCTCCACTTCCCATTTGCCTTGCGCACCACTACCGGATTGGCCAACCACGTCGGATGGAGTACTCCCCTCACCAAGCCTGCCTCTTCTAGCTTTCTGATTTCCTCCGTGATGAACTCTTGTCTTTCCAGATCTTGCTTCCTGACCTTCTGTTTGACGGGCCGCGCGTGAGGACAGACAACAAGGTGGTGCTCAATCACCTCCCTGGGAACTCCGGGGATGTCAGAGGCTTGCCATGCAAACACATAGACATTCGCCCGCAGGAACGTAACAAGCTCGCTTTCCTATTTGCCGTCAAGGGTGGAGCTTATGGTGAATGCTCCCCCCGTGCCATCCTCCTTGACGGGCACCTTCTTAGTCTTTGGTGGTGCAGCCCTGGACTTCTTTCTCTTGCCGGCGGAACTCTCTGGCACATTCTAAACGGAAGTGTGACACCCCGAAAAGGTGCGCTTGCCGGAGTGGGCGCCAGGGATCTTGCCGGTCTTCTTCTCCTCCGGGGCCCCGTCGGCAGGAGCGGGTGCCTTAGCGGCAGCCGCTGCAACTGCTTCCCTGTAGAGTTGGTCGGTGCAGATCATCGCATCTTTCTTGTCGGTGGGGACGGTGATGATGTTCATTGGCCCGGGCATCTTCAGCATGTTATAGGCATAGTGTGAAGCCGCCATGAACTTGGCTAGCGCCGGGCGACCGAGGATCCCGTTGTAAGGTAAGGGGATCTCTGCCACGTCGAAGACAATCCTCTCCGTCCTATGGTTCAACTCGCCTCCGAACGTCATGGGCAGCGTGATCTTCCCCTTCGGCTGGCTCCTCCCTGGGTTGACCCCTTGGAACGTACCCGTCTCCTCGAGGTCTTCATCAGGGATCTGCAGCCTTTTGACCACAACAGGTGAGATTAAGTTCAGGCCGGCCCCGCCGTCGACCAACATCTTCGTCACCTTGAGGTTGCGGATTGTCGGTGAAACCAACAACGGCAAGCACCCGACCGCGATGGTGCGGTCAGGGTGGTCCTCGATGTCGAAGATGATGGGAGTGTTGGACCATTTCTGCGGCTTTCGTGCGTCGAATGATGGTTCCACCGCCGTGACCTCACGCGCCCACTGCTTGAGTTGGCGGTGAGATGTATGTAGCGAGGCGCCACCATCGATGCACATGGCCTCTATGGCTTTCTGAAACTCGTGGTCGCCAGACTCGTCGTCCTCGTCATGATCATCGTCTTCCTACTTCTTGTCGCGGCCCCGGGCGGGCCTCTCTTACTGATTATCGTTGCTGTGGTGGCCTCCATGGCCGCCATGTTTCTTGTCGGATCCCTCGGCACCGTCTGGGCCTTTCTCCATGTCGCACCGCTCATACTCGGCTTTCTGCTTCTCGGTGAGCAGCTCTACCTGCCAGTAGGTTTGGAGATCGTGGCCCTTGGTGTGGTGGATCTTGCAGTACTGCTTGTCGGAGCCTCCTGGCCTCTCGGTAGCCGCCAAGGCCCCGCAAGCGTCACACCCGGCAACCTCCTTGCCGGGGTCGCTTGCCTTGGTCTTCTTGGTGGTACCGATGTCGTCGGATCCCTCAACGGCAAGCATGGCCTTGCCCTTGCGCTTCCTATTATGGCGTCAGCCTTTCTTTGCTGGGGCGGCAGTATCACCGGTGGAGTCGGTTTCCGCACCAGCATCTTTGCAGGGGTACTTCCTTCCTTCCTCGGCACGAGCGCACCGATCGGCCAGAACATAGAGTTCGGCCACATCCTTAACCTTGTTCATCGCCAGTTCTTCACGCATCTTGCGATTGCACACGTTCTGATGGAACGCACTGATCACGGCTGCGGGATGAACATCGAGGATGTTGTACTGCAGCCGGCTGAACCTTTGGATGTATTTGTGCAGGTTTTCTCCTTCCTTCTGGGGGATGATGTGTAAGTCACTCGCCTGGCCATGAGCCTGGTGACCTCCAGTAAAGGCGCCAACAAAATCATGGCACAGATCCGCCCAAGAAGAGATGGAATCCACCGGCAAGTGCATCAACCATGACATGACATTAGGCTTGAGTGCCAACGAGAAGTAGTTGGCAAGCACCTTATCATTGCGGGCCCCAGCAGCTTGCATCGCGGTGGTGTAGATGCTGAGTAACTCTAACGGGTGGGTCTTGCCATTGTACTTCTCGCCACTGTTAGGTTTGAATGTACGGTGGGAGGGCCACTGGAACTGCCGCAGCTCACGGGTGAAGGCCGGACAACCCACCTCGTAAGGTAGGCCACCGTAGCCTCCCAGCGTTGGGCGGTCCGCAGCAGGTCCAGCCCACCTGTCCGACTGGTGGCGCGCATCGTGTCGGCGCTCGATCGTAGTTCGAGCGTCCTCGTGAGCCCGCTCCCGGAGGACCTGGCACTGATCGCGGTTGGTTCGCAGGTCGGACGACGTAATGGAGATATCATCACTACCGTCGCTGCGGCGGGCCGACACAAGGGGCGGTCGGGATGGAGGCGGGGAATACACCGTGGCCGTGTCGCCTCCGGCGTGGTCTCCGCTAGCACGTGGCAACCCGGCGGAGCAATGGCCGACGGGTTCCGCCGGCTGCAGCCCGTCGTTGTTGGCGATGCCGACGAGGCTCCGGACGGTGTCCCTCCATTCGTCAAGCTTCTCCATGGCAGGAGGAAAATTGAGGAGCAGCTGTGCGCCCGCTAGGGCTTCCGCTGGCGTTGGTGGCGGCGAAAGCTGGGTGGACCGAGATGCGCCTTGACTCCTTACCATGTTAGAAGGAGCTGCGTCGCGGTTCCGCAGTCGCTCGCCGCCTCCGTCAGCACCTCGGTGCGCACGCTGGCCCTCCTCTTCATGTGATGGGCGCATGAGACTCTTCCCAGGGCGGCGCGCAGGATCTCCGGCAGGGTGACGCTGCTCATCACGCACAATGTGAGAGGAGCGCGCCATGGGCGCCGGTGTTGGTGTCTTGGAGGTCGCCGTGCCACTGCCTGGCGGGACGGCGGCCCCCCTGAAGGGCCCCGGGCCGCCTGCGGGGGGCCCGACTCCGTCTCTGGAGCCCAAGACCGGTGGCTCAACGCCTCGTGCGTGAACGGCGCCGCTCACCACACCTGAACCGCCAGGGTAATGTGGATGTTCACGGGCCGTGCCACGGGTTCTCTCCACGACTGGCCCGCTGCTGGCTCGCACCGGGGCCAGCAACTTGGTCCCAGACAAACTGATCGCCGTGGTTGTCTTCTTCTTAGGAGCCATGGCGATGAAGAATAGCTAGGCCATTTGCTAGACTAGATTCTCGCAATAGCGCTCCCCTTACCTGGCATGCCAAAGATGTCGGTGATGAAACGACACCTATGGGATCACTGGAATCCCTTCCGCGGTTGCGGGGCGCGGAATCGTGAGAAGAGCGGGACTAGGGGATGGCACATGGAGGATTTACCCAGGTTCGGGCCGCAAAGATGCGTAAAACCCTACGATCCTGCTTTGGTGGTTGTATTAGTGTTCTTGAGCTCTCCAACTAGCTCTGGGTGCTGTGAGGTTCAAAAGAGCCGAATCCCCTCTCAGTATGCCATGGGCCTCCTTTTATAGGCGAAAGGGGCTGCCACAGTGGCACACAGGAGGTGGAAAGTGCTACAGCGTTGTGAGGTTATCGCTAGTATTACAGGACAAGACGCATTAAATGCAGGGCTGAGGTGTCCGTCACTTTATTGGGGGACGGGGGTGATGCCCGTCCCGTCCGTCGCCGCCCCTCCTGGCTTCGACACGTGCCCCGGCCAGCAACGCATGCAGCGCCACATAGGCAGGGAGGTAGCTGAGGTGGCACGGTGGTGGAGCCTCCATGAAAGTCTGCGTGCTGCCACGCAGGTGCCTGCCCAGCTGGTTGGGTTGGAGGCTGCACACGAACGACAGTAGGAACCTGGCTGGTGCGGGCCTGGCGGTGGCCTTGCCGGGATCCTTGGCGATGGTCTTGCCGGGTGGCCTGGCAAGGGTCTTGCCGCGGCGCACCGGCTTCCCCGGCAAGGATCTTGCCGGGGGATCCTGTGGGTTTCTTCGGTGGGGACGGCTGCCTTCCTATCCCCATTTCATCTTGATTGTTCTATGTCTTCACAAAGATCTGCATGCCACCACGGAGGTGCCTCCCGAACCATGTCCCGACGCAACTGCTCAGCGTTGGTGGGCTCGAAGGTGGCACGCTCAGTGGGTGTGGACGAGCTGCCCATGCAAGGATCTTACCGGGGCCGCTGGGGCTGCCCTCGACAAGGGTCCTTGCCGGGGCAACCTGTATTTCCCGTGCAACCTTTGTGGTCTTGGTCCTTTGTTGTTTTGCTTTGCTTGTCCCTGTGGCCCTGGCTTTTCTCCGGCTTCCCTCCGTTGCCTTGCTCATGTGCGGTCGTGGCAAGCGGCTCTGACTGCCCGTGCACAAGTAAAGGGGTCAAAAGCTTGGCCCCTACTTTTGTACACCGACAGGAGCCCCCGAGACTGGGTCACACATAGGCGCAGCGTGTTGTTCGGCCACGCCCAGAACAGTGCGCGGGCAGTTGAGGCGGATTTTACCACGGCTACTATTCTGCCTGCTGCGCTTCCCCACGACTTGCATTGAACACGCGACGTGGGGGTCATGCGCGTGCATGACGTGGGCATGCCGGCGTCACTTTTCGGTGGACAGTAAAGGGGCGGCTTGTGTGTCTCTTCGAGACTGGAGGGCCGCCTCCCATTTACTGCCCTTGCTCGGGAACTGTCGTTCCACGCTCTCCATCGCGCCCGCTCCTTGCGCCACGTTCGCTCCATGCAGAGCGAGTGACAGGCGCAGGGGTCATGGATAGTCGCGCGTG